>NC_064630.1:501165675-501467613 GCF_023864275.1 Schistocerca cancellata | reverse complement strand
GCTTACACACTGCTTAACCTAAAGTATCCTAAGGTCAAACACACACATACACACACTCACACACACACACACACACACACACACACACACACACACACACACACACACACACATGCCCGAGGGAGGACTCGAACCTCTGCCGGGACCAGCCGCACAGTCAATGACTGCAGCGCCTGAGACCGCTCGGCTAATCCCGCGCGGTTCGAGACCAGTTACTATCTTATATAGTTAAAGGCTACCCAGCCATTGACCTTTGTCTGTGCGAATGCCCACAGGTTGCCCGAACTCTTACGAGAATCGTCACCTTAGTGTGCACGATTAATGAGTGGATGGGCAATTATCTGTTAGGTACGTATGTAGATTGTGGACAGTTGGGACTTTGGTTCTCACGGGAAGCGTGCAAGGGATAAGCCCCTGCAGTCGCGCTATTCATCTGTGTCCTCGGTGGCTCAGATGAGCCGGCACGGTAGCTCAGCGTGTTCAGTCAGAGTGGTACTCGCCATCTGTAATTAAAAAAAAAAAAAAGACTGAGAAAAGGAGTCAAGGATCAACTTGAGTGGATGTCTCGTGACGTCCACCCAGACCAAACGCAACGAACAATACCGAACAAAATGAAAAAAAAAGAAAACAAAATTGATAGAGCGTCTGCCATGTAAGCAGGAAACCGCGGGTTCGAGTCCCGGTCGGGGCACACATTTTCAGCTGTTCCCATCGAGGTACATCAACAACACCTGTCGGCAGCAGAGAGTTTCAATTAATTATCATTTATTTTAAGTTAGTTAGGTTTAAGTAGTTCTAAGTTCTAGGGGACTGATGACCTCAGATGTTAAGTCCCATAGTGCTCACAGCCATTTGAACCTGTAGGCTTTATTTCCGAGAGTTTGGTTATGTGGCGTTTAAGACAAACATTAGCCCACTCCGTAATAACAATTTCATCTTTGACTAAGTGTACAGTATTATTTCTCTCTGCCAATTGTGCGGCTATTCTGAGCAAATCATTAGAAATAAGACAAAAGAAAAAAGCTTCCATAAAAAACAATACTAAACCAGGTGTTCTTCAAAATCTTTACTGTAAATTGTAGGTCTGTTTCTCTTTGTTTTTGCTGTTCCCTCTGGTGTACTGTACTGCCTTTGGAAAAACTCATATGCTCTTTTTTGAACGTTAACCCGTTCTTCCAACCCATCTTTTTTTTTCTGAAGCGCATATAGCGTTAGTCGTTTTAGACAGATTCCACTTTCTTCAATCAACCTTCCCCATTATCCTCTTGGAATCCGAAAGAATACATTTTTAGCAGAACATATAAATAAAATGGACTGATCGTAAACCTTAACCTCAAAGTTCACTGTTTAAGAACGCATAAGCTGAAAGGCTTACCTGAAACAAAGAAATGCGAATGCACGACGTAAAATCTTTTTCCTCTGCCAAAATATTCAATGGCAAACTTTTAGTAACTAGTGAAGCCGGAGACTTGCGCAGCCCGCTATACAATGCTTGAAGCCTGACTGCTATTTACACTTGAGTTCAGGAGGAAGTAGAGGTAGGAGACCAGGGCACCCACTTTAAGGGAGGGAGGCCAGTTTAGAGCTCTTCTCTCTAAAAATACAATAATAATAAATAATGTCTCTTGCAAGTGAGACAGACTGTGGAAGACCAGGCACGCACTGGTTGACTATGTGAAAGCAAAAAATCAGCTCTGATAGAAGGCAACAACAGAGAGCTATTCAACATGCAGCAAACCCAGACCGAACGCTGGAAAACTGTACTCCATTGCGTGACTGATAGCTGCGCAATAAAGCACCACATGGGCAGCTGTTGGAGAAGACTGAAGGCAAAATATGGAAATAAAAGATCTGGTCTTTGCTGACAAACGAGGCCCTAAAGAAGGCAACTGAAGAAGTGATTTTTGCTACACTACAAGAGCCGTCGGAACTGACGCCATCAAAGTCAGAATCGAGAAATTTGCAAAGGCTTAAGCTCTGCAAAGTAGGTGACATAACAATTGACCCTATCATGGGTTGCTGCAAAAGGATCGCTCAGACTGATTACAAGAGGGGGCGCAACGATGTAACATGAATGATCCACTGGTACTTAACGACAAAATTACCATCTGTCGATGGTAAGGAACTGGTAGGATCACAAGACAAAAATGTTGTCGAAAACGAAGGTATCTATTTATTGTGGGACATCCGACTTCAGACAGATCAAGTGCAGGAACTTAATACACCGAACATCAGAACAGTGGAGAAAAAAGTGTCGATCATCGACATTGGCATCCCTGTTTATAGAAGAATCGACGAGAAACAACTTGAAAAACTTGGAGGTATGAGGACTTGAAAATCGAGTTCCAGTTGCTCTGGCGTAAAGCAGTGAACGTGGTCTCAGTGGTTCCCGGCACGCTGGGAGCAGTGCCAAAATATCTGAGTGATCACTTGAAAACCACTGCCATTTATAAAACATCTTTCTGAAAAGTGCAAAAAGCCACTTTAATGTTATCTGCACCAATTATCTGCCGATACATCTCGCAGTCTTAAGCGCTTGGGAAATGTTGGACTAGCGATAAAATAGTGAACTAATTTGATATATAATAATAATAATAATAATAATAATAATAATAATAACTAAATAGTTTTTGACAGCGATAAAATATCAGGTCCTTGCGACAAGGAACGACCGCCAGTATATGCTGAAAGATCGAGAAACAGACGACAACTGCACGAAATACGCCGAACTAAAGGAGACGATATCACACGTCTGGATGTAAAACCTTGGCAACGACGGATTATTTGGAAAGGCATTCTGAATTCGCTAAAATAATCCACCAGAAGTTGGAACAGCAGCATAATTTAATGGAAGACTTTCTTCCTTTCTGCAAATAAGATCCTCTCTCTGCTGTAAAATAACGAAAACTTAAAACTTTACTGGAATCCCAGCATAATAACCCACGAAATCGTGCCGTTGTAATAGGCCTAACTCGACACTGATCAGTAAATCTACCTTCATTATTGACATCGCTGTCCCCTACGCCAATAATTTGCAAAACATCTGCAATGAGAAAATGGACAAATACGGGGACCTGCCAGATGCGGTAACATCCATGTGGCTACAGAAGTCTGTACTCGTAATGTCGGAGCCAGGACTTGTTCGGACTGTGAAAAACCCACACGATCTAAAACTGCATCCTTCGCTCTGTTAGCGCAGCTGTATTGAACTCGTGCAGGATAGTTCATCGGGTAAAACATAATTAATTTAGATGTAACTTATTATTTAAATTGTTATCATTTTATCAATACCACGTATAAATGGTAAGATAAAACACGTCTGTGGCGCAAATTTGTGAACGGGCGACTGGCCTGATTGCAGGCAGAGTGCATCCTGTATTTGACATAGGACCAGGAATGAGAAACCAAGCCGTCCTTTACCCGAGGGGAATATCCCCGGTAAGCATTAGGTAACCAAATGAGTAGAACTGATGGCGTTCTAGAGTGACTGGGACGAGGAAAAATCCCTATCCTTACCCAGGTTGAACATAGGACCTCCAGGAACGGAGTCTACTGCTCTACCAGCTAGAACACCTCGGCCTATGTGCAAATGAGAGATAACAAACAATACCATTAAATATCTACAGCATAAGGAAACAATGACATTGAGAAAAAAAGAATGAAGCTGCAAAAGAAACAGCGAAGAAAAGAGTTATTCGAGAATACTACTCGAAGGTAAAACTGATGCCACGAATCGAACACACCTTTAAGAACACGGTTCTAGTATGGATTGTGTGTGTGTGTGTGTGTGTGTGTGTGTGTGTGTGTACCGTTTCGGTCTGGTAGGCTGGTTCCAGCAAGAGATCGTATCTGCTGTTCCTAAGACACGGAAGTTGTTTGTTATGTTTGGTTTAGTTAACTCCAGAGCCAACACCGACAGACTATACACACCAGGTAAGTGAGGAGCACGGGGTCTGAGATAAATAGAGACAGCAAATCATTATCCCAGAGCTGGATTTTGCTATGGTCGCACCTGGCACCTACGGTCCAGCCACCAACCACACAGAATCGCACGGCGGGTTGCCGTACTACCAAGGTGCCACTAACACAACCGAAGGGTATCACATCTTCAGCATGCACTAGGTACCCGGTAGCCCCATGTTCGCGTATACAGCGCTGCTACCGTCGGCACTGACTGTCCTCCTAGATTCACGAACAACTATCACCATTTTCCTGGTATTCTTCCGCCCGAACGGCTTTAAAGAACGCTGTCCAGCATCTCGCCAATCAGAATAAGAGCAGCGTAATAAACTCTAATGGTAGCTGCCCGAGATCAAGCTATGAGGGCAAAGAACTATGAAAAAGTTATGACTAAAACCAATCGAGACGACAGATGTCGACTTTGTGGAGTAAACTCTGAGACTTAGTGCCACATAATACGAAGCTGTCCTGTATTGGCAAATACAGAATACTTCCAAATGCTGGGAAATATTCAGAGCTCTAGGAGTACCAGATCTCTCCAACAATTGGTACGACCGAACACATAAAGCTGTCACGACTGCCGGATGTAGTACTACACTATACGAAGAACAGAAACTCACAGCCTGACAGCGATAACAAGATTTCGTTTGAGGACGTAGCTGCAGCATACGCTATGTGAGCAAATGTATCCGGACACCTGGTTGAAAATGACTTACAAGTTCGTGCCGCCGTACATCGGTAATTCTGGAATTCAGTCTGGTATGGTCCACCCTTGGCCTCGATGACAGCTTCCACTCTCGCTGGCATACGTTCAATCAGGTGCTGGAAGGTTTCTTGGGGAATGGTAGCCCATTCTTCACGGTGTGCTGCACTGATGAGAGCTATCGATGCCGGCCGGTGAGGCCTGGCACGAAGTCGGCGTTCCAAAACATACCAAAGGTGTTCTACAGGATTCAGGTGACTACTCTGTGCAAGCCAGTCTACTACAGGGATGTTATTGTCGTGCAACCAGTCCGCCACAGGCCGTGCATTACGAACAGGTGCTCGATCGTGTTGAAAGATGCAGTCGCCATCCCCGAATAGCTCTTCAACAGAGGGGAGCAAGAAGATGCTTAAAACATCAATGTAGGCCTGTGCTGTGATAGTGCCACGCAAAACAAGGGGTGCAAGCCCCCTCCATGAAAACCATGACCACACCACCACTGCCTCCGAATTTTACTGTTGTCGCTACACACTCTGGCAGATGACGTTCGCCGGGCATTCGCCGTACCCACACCCTGTATCGGATCGCCCGCCACATTGTGTACCTTGATTGGTCACTCCACACAACGTTTCCCCACTGTCCAATCGTCCAATGTTTACGCTCCTTACACCAAACGAGGCGTCATTTGCCATTTACTGGCATCATGTGTGGCTTACGAGCAACCGCTCGACCATGAAATCCAAGTTTTCTCACCTTCCGCCTAACTGTCATAGTAATTGCAGTGGATCCTGATGCAGTTTGGAATTTCTATGTGATGGTCTGGATATATGTCTGCCTATTAGACATTACGACCCTCTTCAAGCGTCAGCGGTCTCTGTCACTCAACAGACGTTTTTGTGCTGTACGTGTCCCTTCTCGTTCCCACTTCAGTATCATATCGGAAACAGTGGACCTAGGGATGTTTAGGAGTGTATAAATCTCGCGTACAGACGTACGACACAAGTGACACCCAATCACCTTACGACGTTCGAAGTCCGTGAGTTCTGCGGAGCGCCCCATTCTGCTCTCTCACGATGTCTAATGACTACTGAAGTCGCAGACATGGAGTACCTGGCAGTAGGTAGCAGCTCAATGCAACGAATATGAAAAACGTGTGTTTATGAGGGTGCCCGAATACTTTTGATCACATAGTGTATATGCAACGTAGATGGACTCCTATGCGAGAATAAAAGCACCATAGGCAAGTGATTAGTGTGCCATTCTTGTCTTTCCGACGGACGTGCGGTAAATGCAGAAACGGGAACTATGGCGTTGTTATTTTCAAATGCGTCTATATAAGACCAACGTGCTTTTGTTCTTTTCTTGTCTGCCGAAAGCCAAACATCTGTAACATCCATCGGAGAATGAAGAATTTATATGGGGCAGCATGTTTGTCGAAAATCACCATTACGAGAGGGTGCTCCTAGTTCCGTGTTGGTAGCGATTCGACACAAGACGCTGGTGGATCTTGGAGGCCTCACGTCTTCGGTTCCTTAAAAAAGACCTTGAAGGGTCAATTGTTTCTCAGAAAACTATTTTGAACAATTGGTTCATGAGCCCACTAAAAGCGTAAATTGTTGCGAAATCATACTTGACCTCTTAGCAACAAATAATACTGGTCAAACAGGGAGTATCATGACGGATACAGGGATTAGCAACCACAAGACAGTTATTGCTAGGCTGAATACCGTAACACCCACAGCCATCAAAAGACAACTATTTATTGACACTTAGTCAGCAGTGATTCAGAAAATATCGTCCTTGTGAAACACAGCTAGCTCTTTATACTCATGAAGTAATGAGTGTTATTGACACGGTATGTCCAATTGATTCCCTATTTTTAGATTTCCAGAAGACTTTCGACACTGTACCTCACAAGCGTTTTCTAAGCAAACTGCGTGCCTAATAACAGAGGGAAAGTCATTGTAATATCCGACGTTCCTCAAGGAAGTGTTATAGGCCCTCTGTTGTTCCTAATTTACAAGAACGACGTAGGAGACAATCTGTGTAGCCCTCTCAGATTGTTTTCAGATGATGCTGTCATTTACGGTCTTGTAAAGTCATCAGATGACCAAAACGAATTGCAAAATGATTTAGATAAGACATCTGTATGGTGCGAAAAGTGACAATTGGGCCTGAATAAAGAAAACTGTGAAGTTATTCACATGAGTGCTAAAATAAATCCGCTAAATTTCGATTACGCGATAAGTCACACAAATATGAAGGCTTTTAATTCACCTAAATACTTAGAGATTAAAATTACAAATAATCTAAACTTGAACGATCACATAGATAATGTTGTGAATAGAGCAAACCAAAGACTGCGATTCATTGGCAGAACACTTAGAAGGTGCAATAGGTGTATTAAAGAGACTGCTTACACCACGTTTGTCCTCCACATTCTGGGGTATTGCTGTGCGGTGTGGGATCAGCATCAGGTGGGACTGACGGATGACACTGAAAAAGTTTAAATAAGGGCAGCTCGTTTTGTATTATCGCGAAATAGGGGAGATAGTGCTACAGACATGATACGTGGAGTGGCAATCATTAAAACAAGGGCGTTTTTCGTTGCGGCGGGATCTTTCCAGGAAATTTCAATCACCAGTTTTCTCCTACGATTGCGAAAACATTCTGTTGGCATCCACCTACATCGGGAGAAATGATCATGACCATAAAATAAGAGAAATCAGGACTCGCAGAGAAAAATTTAAGTGCTCGTTTTCCCGCGGGCCGTTCGAAAGTGGAACGGCAGATAGACAGCTTGAAGATGATTCATTACACCCTCTGCCAGCCACTTTATTGTGAATAGCAGAGTAATCATGTAGATGTAGATTCCTATCGGACGAGGATGTGCAGTAAGCAGTTATGGATTTCTTCACGCAGCAGGACACGGTGTCTAACAAAACGGAATCTGGTGTGTAGGCAGAATGATTGCCTCAGGGCTCGAGGCGATTTTTCCTGACTGCATACACATTCTGGACTGTAGGACCTTCAAAAGAAAACTTTTTGATCGCCCCTTATACGTCAGACGGATAAATGATCGTACCTCTTAGTCGTCTGCGCCCTGCAGGATTGGTACGTTGATAATCAGCTACTCAAAAGAAAGTAAAGTATAAGGACCCAGATCAGTCGAGTGTGACATGTATGACTCCATCCCCGCCATTACTGATGCCTTGAACTCAGTTCAACATAAGGTAAAGAGTGCTCTGTCTACATTAAGAAACACGTTGAAATCCAAGATGTAGTGCTGTTCGAAACCGATCATATCTTGAGTAAACATACACTAGCAAGCCTAGTCCTGAGCATGCTGATGTGGACAACATAATGTTTTATGAAAAATAGAGATACTAAAAATAATAATAATAAACGGAAAATATCACACCTCTGTTGAATGAACAAGAACAAATGGTTCAAATGGCTCTGAGCACTATGGGACTTAACTTCTAAGGTCATGAGTCCCCTAGAACTTAGAACTACTTAAACCTAACTAACCTAAGGACATCACACACATCCATGCCCGAGGCAGGATTCGAACCTGCGACCGTAGCGGTCGCGCGGAACAAGAACAGATTAACAAATAAATATTCCTGCACTTCTGAATAAAGAGGCCAGCGACGACTTGGATCAGGAATATGATATATGATTTGAATAAGAAGGAAACAACATTAAAGAAGCGGGAATAACTATATAAACATTTTAACGGTAAAAATACTAAATTTAAAAACCTGTATGGTAGGGTAAGTGAGGGAGTACAGGAAAAATACATCAAAGAAAAAAGAGGAACTGAAGTATTACGTGATTCAAATAGGTCAAGATGCAGATAAAAAATATGATCATTAATGGCTTATCGTATTCGTAGCCGAAATCAATAATGCACGCCTGTGCAGTGGCTCTCGAGACTGAAGCAATACTATTCGTATCCTGGTGGTAAAATCAGACAGGATTAGAGGAGATGTCTTGACGCAAAATTCCTGATCACCAGGCTCTACACAGATGCTTTGTATTAAATTCCAACTCTTTTCTTCGTACACTGAACACGTAATGCAGCGCAGTGGTGAAGCCACTGAACTCACATTTGAGAGGACCACCATTCACCTACATTTTCCGATGTTTCCCTGCGTCACTTAAGACAAAATACTGTGATGGTGCCATTGAAAATGCATAACCGCTTTTCTTTTACATCTTTTACAACCAGAGATTATGGTTAGTTTGATGGCCACTTCGACGGGACGTTACACTCTGATCGTGTATATGCAGAAATGGGCAACGTTTTCCCCAGATGTTTACATTTATTTACATGTCGTGAACATTGTTGCTTTACTTGACGACGTTATACAACAGCTGTCGTAAAAACTTCCGTTGCAGGATTCTGCAGTACCTCGCTCGCTCTGCAACCAGAATGAAGCCAGTCGCCGGCCGGATAAGGCCAAAGGGCCGCCAGTTGTCCACCCTTCGTATATATTAATAGACTCAAGTTATATTTTTTCAACTTGTTTTCAGGTATCAGTCTTCTGAGTGGTTTGATGCGGCCAGCCGCGAATTTCCCCCTTGCCAACTCTTCATCTAAGAATAGCACTTGTATCCTGCCTCAGTTATTTGTTGGAATATATTCCAATCTTTATCTTCCTCTATGGTTTTCACCCTCTACAGCTCTCTCTAGTATCAAGAAAGTTATTCCCTGACGTATTAATACATGTCCTATCATACTGTTCATTCTTCTCATCATGGTTTTTCATATACCCCTTTCTTCGACGAATCTGTAGACAATGTCCACATTCCTTAGCAGTTCAGATAATTTCCAACATCCTCCTATAGAATGACACTTCAAACATTTCGATTCTCTTCTTTTTCAGTTACTCCAAAGAGCTCCAAACGTACATTCTCAGAAATTTCTACCTCAAATTAAGTCCTATGTTTCATACGAGTAGACTTCGGTTGGCCGAGAGTGCACTCTTGGCCTGTGCTAGTCTGATTTTTCAGGTCCTCCTTGCTTCGCCCATCATGTGTTATTACGCCTTCAATTTTGGCGTTAAGTTTCTTGCAATTCTCATTCTCACTAGTCCTCATTACTCACGTCTTTCTTCGGTTTTCTCAGTTCATACACTGTGCTCGTTAGACCGTTCATTCCATTTATCGTGTCTTGTAATTTTCTTCACTTTCACTGAGGATAGCAGTGTCATCAGCGCATATTATCACTGATATCCTTTCACCCAGTATATTAATCCATGTCTTGAACTTTTGTTGTATTTCCACCACGCCTTCTTCCATGCATAGGTTGATCCTCGTCTTATGCCATTTTAAACTGAGCATTTTATTATTGGTCTTCCAGTCTTATCGTTACCTCTTACTTCTTGCACTTCTTCTTCCCTACAGCTTAATACTACTTTTCTTTTACTTTAGAACATCTTGCGCCATTTTACATTGCCGGAAACTTTACGTAGGTAAAATCGAATGATCTTGTCTTGATTTTTCGTAAGTTCTGCTTCCATTGTTAAAAGCAATATCAGAACAGTATTACTGATGTTTTTACCTTTCTTAAAGCTAAACTGATTGGCAGCTAAAACATCCTTACTTTTCCATTCTTCTCGTCAGCAGCTTTTACGTCCATAAAAAATTAGTAAAATAAGCTTAAAATGATACAGACGCTTCAAAAGCTATCACGTATTAGTAAAAAAATCAACGCTTTCGGGCAAGATCGTTGTAAGTGCATTATTTTAAAAAATTCTCAAAAATATTTAATAGATTGGCACAACATGTTGAGTAACAGATGTATTAGTAGTCGCGGGTGAAGAGCACACACGAGCAAAATATTATTTAAATTGGTTACTTTTTGTGAAGAGAGCAGAACAAGTCTGTCGCTTTTGAACTTGGCGCTTATGCATTTTTCACCAACACGTCAAAGACGTAAATTGGAAATATTTTTGCTCGTTACTGCACTGTTTTTAATATTGTGTTCCTTATTAAGTAGAGTTATGAGCGTCGGCGGACGTTGAAAGCCGGGAGGCGAAATAAGACCAACTCTGTTCCATAATTTCATTTGCAATAACGCAGTCATTTTTTCCCAGTTTTGCTGGGTTCCCACGTTTGTTGTACCTACGTTGCTTATTTTTGTTAGTGTGGCCGTATTTCCCTCTATGTCTGCAACGGCAGCGAAGCATAAGTTTGGTGGGGACGCAAATATGAGCAGCTGCACGGTCGGTACGGATAGGAGAGAGGGGTATATGGTGGTGGGAGGGAGGTAAGGGAGGGGGGGAGGGGAGGTGTAGAAGACATCTACGAAATTAGTCTCAGAGTTTTAATAGTTTGCGAAAATGAGGAACAAACGATAGACTTTAACGAGATCAACGAGAGTAAAATAGGAAGTGAAGGAAAACCACCGCAGAGCCGTTACTACATTTGCATGAAGCGACTCAGGCAATCCACAGAAAACCTGAATCAAAATGGCTTGGAATTCCAGACGAACAGATGACAACATTGAAAAGGTGCACAATATGTCCTCGAACTTCAGACAATAGAGATGTGTAAACTGCACACACTATAGCCGTAGCGTAAGGAAGAGTGCGGTACATTTTAAACGAAAAGTTAATAAAAAAAGCTTTGTGTAAATTGGATATTGGTTATGTTCAGCGGTGAAGAATTTCTCACCAATGTTTGAACAATTTCTCAAAGACTTCGGCAGATTTCGTTAGTGTGTATGATGCGCTGTTCCATTAGTTCTCGTAAGATACGTAACAGTTATTAGAGCAATGGGTGGAAGCCAGTGATCTTGTACCACAGGGATGAAGCCGATCTAGTATACCAGAAAGTTTACTACCATTGTTTTCTGGAAAGTAATAGGTTTCTTCTTGCTGATTTCCTTATCAAGGATAAACGCTTACTCTTTCGCATAAGCTGGGTCGAAGATTACGTGTGTACACGGCTGGACTGCAAAAGAAAAAAAAAAACATGTTTCATCAGGACAACGAACCTTTTCTCACAGGTGTTCTGCAATGGGAAATCAGAGGGATTGATGTAGGAACGGTTGGACCATCACGCTGATCGCAAGACTTGGCATCCTCGAGTTACCTCCTACGAACGCATGTTGAAAAAAAGTGATAGGTTCTGGCAGATTAGTGTCTTGCAAGTCTTTCAGAGCCCCCGGAATGACACTGATTGTTCACTGACGTAAAATGGTTCGACGTAGAAGAAAAACTAGATTTTGACTTTAAAAAATCCAACTTTACTGCCAAGTGAGGATCGTTCGAACCTCTGACTTATACGTCGCCTTTAGAATTTAAGAACGAAACGAATGATGCCAAAGGGCGACAGGTGCATTTTCTCTGCTGTTTCGGCAGATGTTTGCAGTTTCCGTTTTGGAAATGTGTAGCTGTGTCACCCCCAACAAATACTGCTCACCACGGTTTTCAACCGACGCCCAGTGTCGGTTTACGAACAAAATGATTCATAAAGCGGGGATTTACAGCCCACTTGATAGTACGGTCCCAGTTTAGTAAATTTCGTCATTTGTTTTATCGATATGAGTTAAAAGGGACAGTAAAGTGGGAAGAGTAACCAGTACTCCAACAACGACTGAGCAGGCCTCTGGCCCGCACTGACTGTTACCGTCCTGCAGCAGCGCTGCTCAGTCGCTGCTCGAATACTGGTTATTCTTCCCACTTTTAACTCATATCGATAAAACAAATATCGAAATAAGTTTCCTTTAATTTACGTCTATGGTCACAAACTTTTTGTTAACAGATTACTGGTTCGGTCTATAATGACCATAATGAGATCTGCAGCAAAAAATGGGAAAAAACATAAATACACTCGCAGATAAATAGAGCATAATGGAAGGTACTACTGACATATATATGCATTTGTGCGCTTTAAGTATGAAGAGACTTACCTATCTTATAAAAACAAATTCCTAAACTACTGCAACCATAGTGGCATCGTCAAATGTTAAATGCAAAATCAGCACCAACATCGTCGAATATATATAAATAACATCATATGCACGAGTCATGTTGTCAGTAGCACTACTGTTCAAAACAAGCTGCCGTACAGTAGCCACAAGATGTCTGTGTTGCAAGTTCACCAGATGTCGCTAATGTAGGCATACGCTAGTTTTCAATAATTAATTGAACAGCGTAAAATAAAGGGGGGATACAACAGTTGAAGTCTGCAATGAGCGTATAACGTATAAAAGGGATTACAGTAATAGAAAGCGATGAAACAGAACACGACAAAAGTCAGATTATTAAATAGAGGAAGAGTTAAGAGACAGTAGTTGACATATGCTCTAGTGCCAATATCATAGATAATGACATAAGTAATAAACACCTTTGATAGTACACAGAACAATATTAAAAACTGTAATACAAATAGCTAAAGGAGCCAAAATGAAATAAAACATAGTGCTGCACATAATCAGCGCCCTCTGTTAGCCGTAACGCTGGAATTACGTATAGGCGAAAAGTGGTTGGAGGAACGTGACCATCAGACCCTGTGGCACTCCGTTGCAAGAAAGGAATGATAAAAGTCCGTAACAGTGCATGACCAACATTATCTATAAAACATTAATTTTATAATACAGGTATGCCTCTTCATACTTAAAGCGCACAAATGCATACATATGTCAGTAGTACTTTTCATTGTGGTCTGTTTCTAGTTTTTAAGCTGTAGACAATCTGCGAGTGGATTTATGTTTTTTCCCATTTTTTGCTGCAGATCTGATGATAGTCATTATAGACCGAAACCGGTAATCTGTTAACAAAACGTTTGTGACCATAGACGTAAATTAAAGAAAACTTATTGTATATACGGGTACTGTTTTATTCGCGACAATGTCGCAGCTTGTGTGACAAATATCGCACTTGGCTAATTTTGGACCGCTCTATCGAATGGGCAAGTAAAATTCCGCTTTAAAAATCAGATTCTTCGTAACAGGAAACACACCGACGCCTTTAGTCGACAATGGGAGTCACATAAGAGCCATGGTGAGAAGTATTTGTTTGGGGTGACTTCAGCTACACAATGTAAATAAGGAATTGCAAATATTTGCAGAAACACCAGAGGAAGTGCACCTGACGACTCTTAGTGGGGACATCCTATATACGACGAATACCTAATCCAAATTACCATTAATTCGGTTACACACTCAGAGTTGTAAAGTAGCCAATCCGATTCATAAACTGCTTTGGCCGTCTTTCGCAATATCTCATCTTGTAGCTGGAAACCATTGAAGAATGATTCATTGTTTTATACTAGTGCTATCACTTCCTTAAGATCTTAGACATCTACGAATCGGTATATGGAAATGCTACAATGAGCACAAAGAAAGAGCTCTGTCAACATTATGACATGTGATACACTGATATAGGAGACAGATACACCGGAAACCGGTTATGAACCATGGGTATCTGTTACAGTATTTGGTGACACTCCGCCGATGTCGTGCAGGACTATATTCATGATGAAAGCAGTGCACATACTTCTGGAGGATTCAGTATTATAGACCACATCCATCACAGTACCCATAGGAAACACACGTCGTTACGTATGTGGTCTTAATATGTTACCGCCACAGACGAGAACACCCATCAACCATATCACTGTCTTCCCACACTACTGTCGGAGTTGTAATGTGGTGCTGCTGGGCACCAGATGAAAGGACGGCGAGAATCAAGCTTCAACCTGAACAGCACTTCATTTGTGAGAAAGGCGCTGTCCAGCCGGTCCCGCAGCCACTCGTACTTGGCAAGGTACCACAAGAGCAGAGCTACAAGGTGCTTTTGTCGATTACGCGGGTGCGTTTATACTTCACTTTCTGTCATCAGCTGCCAGCCATCCTTACGACAACACACTTCTCAATGCATTCGGTTTACCTGTGAGTCGTACTTTGGCTAGCTATCGTGAAGCCTGGATGGTTAGTATTAGGACTGGACGTGGTAATTGTTTATTCCTTATGACTCAGTGTCTGGTTTTCTGAGTGTTCTATAAATAAGATGCGTTCCATCCACAACACACAAATGAAGACCTCCCTCACAGAAGATTGTACACTGTTCAACCGAAACATTATGACCACCTACCCAATAGCCAATACGTCCACCGTTGGCACGGGTAACGGCAGGGAAGCGTCGTGGCACGGAAGCGATGAGCTCTGACGCCACATTCAATCAAGTTCAGATCTGGCGAGTTTTGGGGAGCCAGCACATCAGCTGGAACCCGCCACTATGATACTCAAACCACTCCATCACAGTCGGCCGCGGTGGTCTCGCGGTTCTAGGCGCGCAGTCCGGAACCGCGCGACTGCTACGGTCGCAGGTTCGAATCCTGCCTCGGGCATGGATGTGTGTGATGTCCTTAGGTTAGTTAGGTTTAAGTAGTTCTAAGTTCTAGAGGACTGATGACCACAGCTGTTAAGTCCCATAGTGCTCAGAGCCATTTGAACCATTTGAACCACACCATCACATTCCTGAACTTGTGGCCTGGTGGATTATTTTGCTGAAGAATGTCACAGTCGCCAGGAAACATGATCGTCATGAAGCTGTGTACGTGGTCTGCACACAGTATACGATTCTGCTTGGCCGTCATGGTGCCTTGCAGGAGCCCCACTGGACCCATGGATGTCCACGTGAATGTTCCCCGAAGCAACACAGAGACGCCGCGAACTTGTCTCCATCCAGCAGTACAAGAGTCTAGGAGCTATTCCCTGGAAGACGACAGATTCTCACCCTCCCATCGGCATGATAAAGGAGGTATCTGGGTCCATGAGACCATGCAACGCTCTGTCTCTGCGCCAACGTACAGTCCCGGTGACCACGTTCCCATTTCTGTCGTAGTTGCCGTTGTCACTGCTGAGGCCCATCGTTAGGAGTGTTCAGATGCACTTGTACTCAGCCCCGCATTAAAGTCTGATGTTAGTTCCGCCAGAGTTCGCTGCCTGTCCTGTACTGCCAGCCTGCCCAGCATACGACGTCCGACATATGTAATGAGGGGTGGCCGCCCACCCCGACAATGTTAGTCGTGTTTTCACCTTGGTTTCTCTACGCGTTGAAGACACTCAGCACAGCCCTCCTCGAACACCCGACAAGTGGTGCAGTTTCCGAAATGCTCGTGCCAAGCCTCCAGATCATCACAGTATGCACTCGGTCAAGCCCAGATAGATCTCGCACCTTCTCCATTTTGTACATGGACAGCACTCTCGCCGTGCGTGTGTCTGAGTAGCAGCCATTCCTCGCCAAGTGATGATGGTGTCGCCTGGACGGGATTATATCGATAGTATGTCGGTGGTCATAATGTTCTGGCTGAACAGTGTGTATCACAATTCCATAATTTTTCATAAAGTAACAATAATTGTTATTTTCTTCTGGTACTTGAGCCATGGCGCTCGTTACTGGCGCGCCAGTCTCTTGGATGTCCATTATCGATCCTTCGATGTTTCTTATTTTTGCTTGCCTGGTTGTTTTCCGCATTCGCGGGGCGAGAGACAGTTGACGTTTTCTCGGACTACCTGCTGAGACGCCGCGAGGTACGAGGTGGGAAGCAACCACGTATATGTGGAGTTGGCTCTACGCGGTCTGCCGGTTCAGGATGGAGGATATGTGTTGGCTGTCTGCCTGTGTGCTCTCCTGATTTTGCTCGCCATGCCTTGCTACCGCCTAGCTTTGCTTGCTGCCTGGTGTATCCTACACGAGCCATACCGGACGTCCAGTAGAAGTTCAGCAGCCTTGTGTTTCTTTTAAAGAAAAGGAGCAAATGTATAAGACTTTTTGTAACCAGTTTTGGTGGCTTCTTAAGTGTGGCCTTAGCATTTACACTGCGTTTGGGGAGAGCTAATTCTTTTAAATTTATATAGTTGGGGTTCCCTGTCCTTTATAATCTTTTGGGGATTTAATTTGAATTTTCTCTTTGGGGTTCCTTCCTTGTGCTTGGTTAAATGTTTACATGTATAGCGGGAAGTGACTCCTGGTTAAAACTCGGACAAAGTGTTTGATGTTACTGCCGCCTCCGGCATTCGTCTTTTCAATTAAGTGTTGTCAGCCCTTAGAGCGACCTGGTGTCACTCCTCATTAATTAATGCTGGTTTATGTGTACTTAATTTTGAATTGACCATTTGAATTAATATTTTGGAGCGCAGTATAGCACTAAGGCAACCTCATTGTATACCACCTTGTGCCCCGGTCTAGTACCTTAATTTTCAGTGGCACGAGTTAGCTCCACTACCGGTTTTACTGATGTGCTCCCTTCAAAATCTTGTCTTGTATAAGTTTGCCCCATGTGTGTCTGGGAATTCAGAGATGAGCTTTAGTGTGACTTCATTGCTAGACAGTTAATGGAATCTTCATTTTGGCTTGGCTTCCACTGGAGAGTTTGAGTGGAGCATAGTGTGTTTTATTTGTCATTCATTTAATTACTGTAAGTTTGTTTATTTAATGGGGTGCTAGACATTTAAAGACTGTTCGTATTAACTCCCCTAGTTGCTGGGTGTTGCTAATTCGTTCCAAATGGTCTACTACTTATTCAGTGCCAAGGCTGCTGAATAGTTGGTTACTGTGAGTACAAATTCACGCTATTTATTTGTTGCCGAAATTGTTAAAGTGTCTGTGTCGTGATTCAATCACAAGCTACGTGTTTCAACTAAATTGATATAAACCTTACATTGCCTCCTTAAAATTTGTTGCCAGCAGAAACCCTTAAGAGAACTAAGTTTTGTCACTGGTTATGTTAACCTTTACTCGGAGCAATATTTCATGTAGTTAAATTTTGTCTTAAAATGTGTATTTCTCTGATGTAATAAACGAGTGATAAAAGAAAAAGGCAAAGAGGCCTGTTCCTTCCTACTGTGTCCGGATTGTAACACGTATCAGTACTATTTATTTATACTTTGATTTTGTTTGATCAAGTGATACATTATGTACACTCCTGGAAATTGAAATAAGAACACCGTGAATTCATTGTCCCAGGAAGGGGAAACTTTATTGACACATTTCTGGGGTCAGATACATCACATGATCACACTGACAGAACCACAGGCACATAGACACAGGCAACAGAGCATGCACAATGTCGGCACTAGTACAGTGTATATCCACCTTTCGCAGCAATGCAGGCTGCTATTCTCCCATGGAGACGATCGTAGAGATGCTGGATGTAGTCCTGTGGAACGGCTTGCCATGCCATTTCCACCTGGCGCCTCAGTTGGACCAGCGTTCGTGCTGGACGTGCAGACCGCGTGCGACGACGCTTCATCCAGTCCCAAACATGCTCAATGGGGGACAGATCCGGAGATCTTGCTGGCCAGGGTAGTTGACTTACACCTTCTAGAGCACG
Organism: Schistocerca cancellata; assembly: GCF_023864275.1. NCBI lineage: Eukaryota > Metazoa > Arthropoda > Insecta > Orthoptera > Acrididae > Schistocerca > Schistocerca cancellata. The sequence goes on along the minus strand of NC_064630.1, from coordinate 501,449,597 downwards.
TTGGGTGGCACGGGATACATGCAGACGTGCATTGTCCTGTTGGAACAGCAAGTTCCCTTGCCGGTCTAGGAATGGTAGAACGATGGGTTCGATGACGGTTTGGATGTACCGTGCACTATTCAGTGTCCCCTCGACGATCACCAGTGGTGTACGGCCAGTGTAGGAGATCGCTCCCCACACCATGATGCCGGGTGTTGGCCCTGTGTGTGTCTCGATCGTATGCAGTCCTGATTGTGGCGCTCACCTGCACGGCGCCAAACACGCATACGACCATCATTGGCACCAAGGCAGAAGCGACTCTCATCGCTGAAGACGACACGTCTCCATTCGTCCCTCCATTCACGCCTGTCGCGACACCACTGGAGGCGGGCTGCACGATGTTGGGGCGTGAGCGGAAGACGGCCTAACGGTGTGCGGGACCGTAGCCCAGCTTCATGGAGACGGTTGCGAATGGTCCTCGCCGATACCCCAGGAGCAACAGTGTCCCTAATTTGCTGGGAATTGGCGGTGCGGTCCCCTACGGCACTGCGTAGGATCCTACGGTCTTGGCGTGCATCCGTGCGTCGCTGCGGTCCGGTCCCAGGTCGACGGGCACGTGCACCTTCCGCCGACCACTGGCGACAACATCGATGTACTGTGGAGACCTTACGCCCCACATGTTGAGCAATTCGGCGGTACGTCCACCCGGCCTCCCGCATGCCCACTATACGCCCTCGCTCAAAGTCCGTCAACTGCACATACGGTTCACGTCCACGCTGTCGCGGCATGCTACCAGTGTTAAAGACTGCGATGGAGCTCCGTATGCCACGGCAAACTGGCTGACACTGACGGCGGCGGTGCACAAATGCTGCGCAGCTAGCGCCATTCGACGGCCAACACCGCGGTTCCTGGTGTGTCCGCTGTGCCGTGCGTGTGATCATTGCTTGTACAGCCCTCTCGCAGTGTCCGGAGCAAGTATGGTGGGTCTGACACACCGGTGTCAATGTGTTCTTTTTTCCATTTCCAGGAGTGTATTACAGAACGGCAATTGTATTTAGCACATTTTAAAATTTTTAGAAAGTTGTCTTAATTTTTATGTAACTTTCTGTGTAATAGTGTTACACATCATGTAAAAGTACATTATAAAATAACATTATACATCAGAAAAATATTGATATTTTGTTGATTGTGTTGTTGTTGTCGTCTTCAGTCCTGAGACTGGTTTGATGCAGCTCTCCATGCTACTCTATCCTGTGCAAGCTTCTTCATCTCCCAGTACTTACTGCAACCTACATCCTTCTGAATCTGCTTAGTGTCTTCATCTTTTGGTCTCCCTCTAAGATTTTTACCCTCCACGCTGCCCTCCAATGCTAAATTTGCGATCCCCTGATGCCTCAGAACATGTCCTACCAACCGGTCCCTTCTTCTTGTCAAGTTGTGCCAAAAACTCCTCTTCTCCCCAATTCTATTCAATACCTCCTCATTAGTTATGCGATCTACCCATCTAATCTTCAGCATTCTTCCGTAGCACCACATTTCGAAAGCTTCTATTCTCTTCTTGTCCAAACTATTTATTGTCCATGTTTCACTTCCATACGTGGCTACACTCCATATAAATACTTTCAGAAACGACTTCCTGACACTTAAATCTATACTCGATGTTAACAAATTTCTCTTCTTCAGAAACGCTTTCCATGCCATTGCCAGTCTACATTTTATATCCTCTCTACTTCGACCATCATCAGTTATTTAGCTCCCCAAATGCCAAAACTCCTTTACTACTCTAAGTGTCTCATTTCCTAATCTAATTCCCTCAGCATCACCCGATTTAATTCGACTACATTCCATTATCCTCGTTTTGCTTTTGTTGATGTTCATCTTATACCTTCCTTTCAAGACACTGTTCATTCCGTTCAAGTCCTTTGCTGTGTCTGGCAGAATTACAATGTCATCGGCGAACCTCAAAGTTTTTATTTCTTCTCCATGGATTTTAATACCTACTCCGAATTTTTATTTTGTTTCCTTTACTGCTTGCTCAATATACAGATTGAATAACATTGGGGAAAGGCTACAACCCTGTCTCACTCCCTTCCCAACCACTGCTTCCCTTCTGTGCCCCTCGACTCTTATAACTGCCATATGGTTTCTGTACAAATTTTAAATAGCCTTTCGCTCCCTGTATTTTACCCCTGCCACCTTCAGAATTTGAAAGAGAGTATGCCAGTCAACACTGTCAAAAGCTTTCTCTAAGTCTACAAATGCTAGAAACGTAGGTTTTCCTTTCCTTAATCTTTCTTCTAACATGAGTCGTAAGGTCAGTATTGCCTCACGTGTTCCAACATTTCTGTGGAATCCAAACTGATCTTCCCCGAAGTCGGCTTCTACCAGTTTTTCCATTCGTCCGTAAAGAATTCGAGTTAGTATTTTGCAGCTGTGACTCATTAAACATTTTCATATCTGTCAACACCTGCTTTCTTTGGGATTGGAATTGTTATAGTCTTCTTGAAGTCTGAGGGTATTTCGCCTGTCTCATACATCTTGCTCACCATATGGTAAAGTTTTGTTACAAAGGCAAAAATACGGAAATTATTGAAAGAATATAGTACCTGACGTACTGAAATAACAGAATTTATTTCATTAACCCCAAACTAAAATAAAACTAGTTCTATGTAGGACAACAAACAATATTCCAGCAGTGGTGGCCGAGCGATTGTAAGCCCTTCAGTCCGGAACCGCACGACTGCTACGGTCGCAGATTCGAATGCTGCCTCGGGCATGGATGTGTGTGACGTCCTTAGGTAAGTTAGGTTTAAGTAGTTCTAAGTTATAGGTGACCGATGACCTCCGATGTTAAGTCCCATAGTGCTCAGAGCCATTTGAACCATTGTTTTTGACAAGAAACAATAACAAAGAAGAAATTAAACAGAGGAAAAATAAATTGAACTGTTCGGTCAGGAGGTTAGTTCACATAACAGTCCCATAGTGCTCAGAGCCATTTGAAGCATTGTTTTTGACAAGAAACAATAACAAAGAAGAAATTAAACAGAGGAAAAATAAATTGAACTGTTCGGTCAGAAGGTTAGTTCACATAACATTTCGCTTATTGTACACCATGGTATTTACACATATCCAATAAGATCCTCATTTTTCCCGGTCGATAGAGGAAGAAGCTCTCTATGCATCAAAGGATACACTCACCGTACGAGCACCAACAATTTTCCCACTATCGAATTCACTTTGCTGCGGCGTAACACACAACTACACAAGACACTGTTCTGACTACGAGTGACTCTTGCAACGTGTTGAGGAGAGTGAGCAGGTATAGGTACGTTAACTTGAGATTGATTTTCTCTTTTGTTTTTTTGCACAGAATGACTTACAGAAGGTTGAACGACATTATGACTAAGACCCAAACAGACAGTATTTGTATCATCTCCAGTGGTAGTCAACCGTATAATTAGTAATTTTCAAGTTTGGGTCAGACTTCACAATTGTTTCAAGGACAATGACCGCAAAAAAATCATTTTTGCTCACTTCCTTTGCAATGAAAGGTGCACTTAAACAATCTTCAGATATTACATACTTCCGTTCATGGGTAACCATGACATCCATTATTCTTCTGTTTTTCCCGGTTAATGCAGAAGTAGTGTTCCAAGGCAGAAATCTGTGCCCCTAAACAATTACCTTATGCTCTACCTTGTAAAATACACTATCCAAATAAAATTAGTTGTACAAAAGCGTCAGAGTACAGTTTTTTCCCACGAAACCAACGGCCAGAGCAAGGAAATCATTCTAGTGTACAACTTTTATGTTCTAATGATATACAACTTTCTTAGTTGTACCACTTGATGTTTTATCAGCCTCGTCCTTACCAGCTGTAGAAATATAAGATTTTCCACCGTTCCTCCCACTTTCCTTGACACTCTGCATCCAATTTCATATATGTATTTTCCTATCTGATCTTTTATTTAAAGATGCAATATCCTTTTGAGTGAAACTTACACCACCCAAGTCCGCAGTTTTCATTGATTTACAACGTCCTTCCAAGATGGTAAACTTTCCAACTACAAATAGCTCAGTTTGTAAAAAGAAAAAAAAAATCTGTTGCTACGGTAGCAAAAAATGGCTCTGAGCACTATGGGACTTAACTTCTGTGGTCATCAGTCCCCTAGAACTTAGAACTACTTAAACCTAACTAACCTAAGGACATCACACACATCCATGCCCGAGGCAGGATTCGAACCCGCGACCGTAGCAGTCGCGCGCTACGGTAGCATGTCCCATGTAGTGTACCACTTTATTCCAGTGGAAACTCAACTTTGTCAAAATGTGATATACAATTTTCTTTGTGGAAGGTCTCCAGATTTTGTTTTTCGGTTCTCGAATCTCATTACGTCTTTCCACGTAACGACATCTTTAGCCTTGGCAATAAAGAAAATTTAAACGACCGATATCTGAAGTTTACAACTATGCTGAAACGTTACACCTGAAAGACTGTAACGAAACTTTTGCACCATGGACAGTATACAGACGAGCGTTGTATGGTAAACACGTTCGCCGTGACACCATCTATCGACGTTCCTTTTAAATAGCCCGACTTGCTTTGATAGCTCGAAGATCTCCTTGATAAGCACTTCTTATTCCACATCCACGTTGAAGACCTACGCGCCAAGGCCACGGCTATGGCGAGACGGTTGCTGCATTTCTTCAACAGCGTAGATTTAGGCACACCTACCAAACTCAAACTCTATAAGGCCACTGTTTTGGCGAAGATTTTCTATGGTAACTCGGTGAGGATGCTAGCCAATCCCACACGACGCAAAACGACAGTGATCCTACAGGAGCCTTGTCTCCGCAGAACACTGCATGCACACCGATACACCAGGATAGTTGATCTCCACGCCAACCGTCGATGAAGCGAGTCTGAAACCTTCTCAAGCCCTCTAACAACGTACTGAGTCTCGGAGAGGTATCATCAGGCACTTGTGAGCTGTGAGCGTGGCGAAAGCGATGAGTTAATACTAGAGATGAGCTCTACCAAAACTACAGCTCGGTGATTTTGGTGCACTACATAAATGACGTACTAATTAGTAGGATTACCGTTAGTATTGATAGCACTGGTAGGTACAGAAACGTAAATGAACGTGTAAGAGAGAATCTGGGTGACGACAACTTCCCTTTTTTTCATTGATTGGTTATTTGTTTTGCACCTAAGTAGAACCGCTCATCGTACAATGTTAGTCCATTATGTATTTTGTAGCCTTACAAAATAATTACTTTTGATTCAAGTACAGTTTTTGTGCATGAACATAATATCTATATTATTATTGTCGTTATCTTGTGCTAAAAGAACGTTCTTCATCATAAGCAAAGGCAAGAGTTTCCTGTTGTTATTGATGTATACGAACGCTGTTAATGAATAACAGAAACATTTTATGTAAATCCGACGAAGTATTGAATGATGGCATGTTGAATAACAGGGATTTCTGTCGGATGTTCGCTTTGTTCTCGTACGATATTTCGACGGCGTAACTCGCCGTCTGCTACAGTTGCTACCCGAGAATGGTTCTTGGATGGAACGAGTCCAGTATTCATGCCTGAATGGTGCTGGGTACTCTGTAACTGGTCCCCGCCGCGTCGGGTGTTCCGTCCGCCGTCCGCGCCCGCCAGGCGCGGCTCCAATGGTCCTCTCTGGTCGCTAGTGTTCTGACTGCAGTACGCTGCAGTTGTGATCATCATCTGAGGTGTGTCAAATCCGATCTGTAATGTCTGATGCTCTGTCTCGTAGCTGTTTTCTCGTTCTGCACTTCTGGTTCTTGCAAATTATCGGAGTGTCGTGCACTGATTTTTCAAAAGCTCCAGAGCAGGATCCCAGGCACTCCTGAGGTGGTATCCAGTGTTAGGCTTATGAGACTCTCTGTGACCTTCATCTCGATGGATTCTTTTATGACACTGTCCCAATGTTTCAGGGCCTGTGTGCCCAAGTTCTAGACAGTGTTCTCATATAGCTGATGTTTGACATCCCATACTGACATGGGGTACTGTAAATACCTGGGTTGCGTAGCCCAAGGTTATCCTTTTGATTCCCCAGCATTGTCCCAATTTTAGTGGGCGGGCAAAATACGCTCATGATGTCATGTTTCATGAGAATTCCGCTGATCTTGGTATTGATCGGTCCAGCATATGGAAGATATGCGATCTTCTTCACCTCTTCTGGTTCTTCTTCTGGATCCTGCAGCTGATTGGCAGGTCAAGGTCCTTCTGGATGTCTCTAGAGGAAAACCCATTTTTACTAAACACCGATTCTAAGTGTTCTGTTTCTGTCGCCAAACATTCGGGATCTGACAGAGTATGTGCCCTGTGAACTAGAGCTTTGAGCACTCCGTTCTTCTGAGCCCTGTACCATCAGGGTGGTCAACATATTTATGGAAAGGTTTGAAGAGGAGGCACTTCCATTGGCCACATGTCAACCAAAGTGATTTTTACGTATGTGGATGATACTTTTGTCACCTGGACCCACAGCAGGGAGAAGCTAGATGATCTTCTGGAATATCTGTGTTCACGCCACGCGAATATGAAATTCACTATGGAACTGGAGAAGGATAGTCAGCTCCATTCCTGGACGCAATAGTCAAGAGGAAGGCATATAACACATTTGGGCACAGTGTGCACCGCAAACCCACTCACACTGACTTATACTTGCAAGCCGATAGCTGCCACCATCCGCCAGGGAAGAATAGAATGCTCAAAATTCTAGTCTACAAGGCACATACTCTGTCAGATCCCGACAGTTTGGTGACAGAAACAGAACACTTACATTCAGTATTAAGCAAAAACGGGTTTTTCTCTAGAGACAGCCAGAAGGCACTTTGACCTGCCAATCAGCTACAGGATCCAGAAAAGGAACCATAAGAGATGAAGAAGATGGCATACCTGCCATATGCTGGACCGATCTCTACCAAGATCAGCAGAGTTCTCATGAAACATCACATAGAGAGCGTACTTTGCCCACCCACTAAAATTGGGACAATGCTGGGGAATGTAAAGGACGACTGGGGCTACGCCAGCCAGGTATTTACAACACCCCATGTCAGTGTGGGCTGTCATACATCGGCCAGACCACCAGGACTGTGGACATAAGGTGTAATGAACACCAGAGGCACACCAGACACAGCCGGCCGGGGTGGCCGAGCGGTTCTAGGCGCTACAGTCTGGAACCGCGCGACCGCTACGGTCGCAGGTTAGAAACCTGCCTCGGGCATGGATGTGTGTGATGTCTTTACGTCAGTTAGGTTTGAGTAGTTCTAAGTTCTAGGGGACTGATGACCTCAGATGTTGAGTCCCATAGTGCTCAGAGCCATCTGAACCATTTTGAACACCAGACTCAGACAGGCAATTAAATCAGCCGTAGTGGAACACTGCCTAGAACTCGGTCACTCGATGAACTACCATGACACCAAGGTTATCACACAGTCCCCGAGATATTGGGACAATGTCGTAAAAGAATCCATCGACATCAAGGTCACGGAGAATCTCATAAACCGTAACGCAGGATACCAGCTCAGCACAGCCTGGTATCCGGATCATGAGCTTCTAAAAACTCGATGCAGGACACTTCGAGATTTCACAAGAAACAAAAGTGCAGACAGAGAAAACCGCCATGATACAGAGCACCAGCCATTATACATCGGATCTTACACACCTCAGATGATGATGACAACTTCAGAGAACGGCAGAGCCGGGCGCGGAACATCAACGACCAGAGAGCACCACTGGAGTAGCGGCTGGGGAGCGCGGACCGCGGACGGAACACTTAACGCGACGCGGATCGTTTACAGACCGACGAACACCATCCAGGCATAAATACTGGACTTGATACATCCAAGGACCATTCCCGGGCAGCACCTGAAGAAGGCAGTGAGCTACGCCGTCGAAATATCGTGCGAGAACGACGCGAACATTCATCAGAAATCCCGATTATTCAACATTTCAACAGATCGCTGGGAGAGCTTGAATAATTGCTATTGAATTTATGTTTAATAATTCTTTTGATTTTACCTTTTCGTTGTGGAAATTGCCTTTTCCAGCATCATGTGAGAAATCTGTATTGGTTTCTTTATTTCTGCTCCAACATTTCTCTGATTCACATTAGAAATCACTCATTTTTAAATAATAGGAGTAGTAGTAGGTATTCTGCATTTCGGCAGGTCTTGTCATGGGTTAAGCCTCTTCCACTTTTTTCTCTCCATAGCCAATCTTTTCATTTCTGAATATTCGTCTCCTTGGATATTGTCCAGCATTTGGTATGTTCTTTTTCCTCTTCCCCCTTTTCCCTACACCATTCCTTCTTCTATTCCTTCCTTCAATAAACAGTCCCTCCTCAAACAATGTCCAGCCTTTTGATTTTCGAATAGAACCTGAATTAATCATAGCTAATTTCAATTTTGCTCTAAATACTGATTACTTATAAATAACAGACCGGAGGATCACTATGTAGAACAAACATGTTCCGCAGATTATCTGGCTCATTATAGATCCTTACTCAGTTTCTAGACAGTTCACCACTTCCGGTTTCTGTGGAATCTAGTAAAACACTGACCGCATTCGCACTGAAAGCGATCATTATGAGGTAACGCCCTATAGATATGCAAGACACCTAACGTACAGGTAACGTAGGTATGACGTTAACTGACCAAAACTACTAGTAAAACTATCGTAGTCTACGCTTACTTATGACAGTCTACAGTAGCCTACGGTAGTTTTACAATTCTAGCACCGCTACAAAACCCCACGCACGCTTGCTCTGGAAGATTAATGTTCCATTCAGTTGATAGATATACCAGTGGTGGTTTACGGGTCCCAGAGGCTCTCCACAACGTACCCAAAGCGAAAGCAGATTACAGAGTACCTGACGGCTCAACACAAAAGTTTTGTCTCAAGTACAGATAGTGTTGAGGATCAGTGGACAAAGTTCAAAACGATCGTACAATATGCGTTAGATGAGTATGTGCCAAGCAAGATCGTAAGAGATGGAAAAGAGCCACCGTGGTACAACAACCGAATTAGAAACCTGCTTCGGAAGCTAAGGAAACTTCACAGCAAACATAAACATAGCCAAAGCCTTGCAGACAAACAAAAATTACGCGAAGCGAAATGTAGTGTGAGGAGGGCTATGCGAGAGGCGTTCAATGAATTCGAAAGTAAAGTTCTGTGTACTGACTTGGCAGAAAATCCTAAGAAATTTTGGTCTTATGTCAAAGCGGTAGGTGGATCAAAACAAAATGTCCAACCACTCTGTGACCAAAATGGTACTGAAACAGAGGATGACAGATTAAAGGCCGAAATACTAAATGTCTTTTTCCAAAGCTGTTTCACAGAGGAAGACTGCACTGTAGTTCCTTCTCTAGATTGTCGCTCAGATGACAAAATGGTAGATATCGAAATAGACGACAGAGGGATAGAGAAACAATTAAAATCGCTCAAAAGAGGAAAGGCCGCGGGACCTGATGGGATACCAGTTCGATTTTACACAGAGTACGCGAAGGAACTTGCCCCCCTTCTTGCAGCGGTGTACCGTAGGTCTCTAGAAGAGCGTAGCGTTCCAAAGGAATAGAAAAGGGCACAGGTCATCCCCGTTTTCAAGAAGGGACGTCAAACAGATGTGCAGAACTATAGACCTATATCTCTAACGTCGATCAGTTATAGAATTTTGGAACACGTATTATGTTCGAGTATAATGACTTTTCTGGAGACTAGAAATCACCTCTGTAGGAATCAGCATGGGTTTCGAAAAAGACGGTCGTGTGAAACCCAGCTCGCGCTATTCGTCCACGAGACTCAGAGGGCCATAGACACGGGTTCACAGGTAGATGCCGTGTTTCTTGACTTCTGCAAGGCGTTCGATCCAGTTCCCCACAGTCGTTTAATGAACAAAGAAAGAGCATATGGACTATCAGACCAATTGTGTGATTGGATTGATGAGTTCCTAGATAACAGAACACAGCATGTCATTCTCAATGGAGAGAAGTCTTCCGAAGTAAGAGTGATTTCAGGTGTGCCGCAGGGGAGTGTCATAGGACCGTTGCTATTCACAATATACATAAATGACCTGGTGGATGACGTCGGAAGTTCACTGAGGCTTTTTGTAGATGATGCTGTGGTGTATCGAGAGGTTGTAAGAATGGAAAATTGTACTGAAATGCAGGAGGATCTGCAGCGAACTGACGCATGGTGCAGGGAATGGCAATTCAGTCTCAATGTAGACAAGTGTAATGTGCTGCGAATACATAGAAAGATAGATCCCTTATCATTTAGCTACAAAGTAGCACGTCAGCAACTGGAAGCAGTTAATTCCATAAATTATCTGGGAGTACGCATTAGGAGTGATTTAAAATGGAATGAGCATATAAAGTTGATCGTCGGTAAAGCAGATACCAGACTGAGATTCATTGGAAGAATCCTAAGGAAATGCATTCCGAAAACAAAGGAAGTAGGTTACAGTACGCTTCTTCGCCCACTGCTTGAATACTGCTCAGCAGTGTGGGATCCGTACCAGATAGGGTTTATAGAAGAGATAGAGAAAATCCAACGGAGAGCAGCGCGCTTCGTTACAGGATCATTTAGTAATTGCGAAAGCGTTACGGAGATGGTAGGTAAAGTACAGTGGAAGACTCTGCAATAGAGACGCTCAGTAGCTCGGTATGGGCTTTTGTTAAAGTTTCGAGAACATATCGTCACCGAAGAGTCAAGCAGTATATTGCTCCCTCCTACGTATATCTCGCGAAGAGACCATGAGGATAAAATCAGAGAGATTAGAGGCCACACAGAAGCATATCGACAATCCTTCTTTCCACGAACAATACGAGAATGGAATAGAAGGGAGAACCGATAGAGGTACACAGGGTACCCTCCGCCACACACCGTCAGGTGGCTTGCGGAGTATGCGTGTAGATGTAGATGTAGAAACAAATCCTATCCTACCTAACCTGATACAATGATGTGGAGATAACCTTTTGCAACGTCATACAATACACATCAAGCATCAAGGGTAACACTATGTCCGGGAGGGAAAAAATCACCATTAAGTGGTGCGGTACAGCATCCAAGACAATGCAGAGAATGGCAATGTCATTAAATGTGAAAGTGATACTTAATTACCAGTTGCGTTTGCATCTTGTGAGCATACTATAGTACAGTTGCCGTCGTTGTTTGCAGAAATTTGCAGTCAGCTCGTAAGATAGGTTTATGCGAATTAGTGTAGCTGCGAACGGAGAACATATGTGTAACAACGTGAAACGAAAAAAAAGATTAATACCGATATTTGTAAAAAATCATGCTTATAAGAGTACTGTTAAGCCTATTTTATAAGTGAAGCATTATTGTACTGTTTTAAACCGAGGACCTAGAAACGACGGAGTGACTTCGTCCCGGCGTAGCCCTCAGTGGTTCACAACCCCACGACAGGCCACAGCTGTCCACTCACCCCAACGCCGCCCCACACACCGAACCCACGTTTATTGGGCGGTTAGGCCCCTAGTGGACCCCCCCCCCCCCTCCCCGGGAGCCTCTCAAACCAGACGAGTGTACCCCCAAACGTTTGCGTGGTAGAGCAATTATTGTGTACGCGTACGTGGAAACGGTGTTTGCGCAGTAATCGCCGACCAGCGTAGCTGAGGCGGAATAAGGGGAACCAGCCCGCATTAGCCGAAGTAGATGGAAAACCGCCTTAAAAACCATCCGCAGGCTGGCCGGCACACCGGAGCTCGACACTAATCCGCCGGGCGGCTTCGTGCCGGGGACCGGCACGCCTTCCTACCCGGGAAGCAGCGCGTTAGACCGCGCTGCTAGCCGGGCGGGCTAGAGGGCTAGTAAAGTATTAACTTTAATCGAACAGCGAGTTTCGAATATTAACAATCGGTCGCATCACGAACGCGTTACGTGACACAGGGTAATGGGAACTACTAGTGAAACTACGACGATTTAAATATGAATTTTAGTGGTTAAATATTTACTGAGATCAGTGCACTAGCATTCTAATATCAAAGTTGACGAACTATTGACTCACGATTACAATATATATAGTAGATTCATAATATCTGGTGGGTCCAATGGAAGTCTCATAAATAATGAAAAGTGCAGTAAGAACGGTGCTCCTTGTTTGTGAATACCACCCTGTAACAAGGGACTAGTGAACTTTGTGGATGAATGAGAGCGGTGCTTTACGGAAGTAGCGTGCAGTAGCTGCTACTGCTTGCTAATATAGCTCAATTTCCCTGAAGAGTCTTCTTCATGATGGAATTCACTGAAAACGATATGTGTGTGTATGGATGAATGAATGATTTAATAAATAGGGAGAAGGAGTATGACGATACAAATGGCGGCGCATACGGCCGTGAAATCTACATACCGGTCAACACATCCTTAGAACGGCTGAAAACAAACAGAAACAGCATTTACCCCTTTGCCCCCCTCCCCAAATTACACCGCGCGTGTTTACGATCAAGATAACCCATATCAGTAGCTTCTCGGTAGGCGACTGTGTTGGCTACATCAGCAATGACAGGTTAAGCGGACATTTATTTTGCTAGATAAATGCAGTGAAATTGAAACGAAACGATAATGTCAGCAGTGGTGTGATGTGTGTATTCCACTCAGTCGATAAATCGATGATGAAGTGTGATCGATAGTAACGAACGGAAGGCAGCAGTCGTTGGCGTATGTTTGATAAGACAGAGCAGCAGTTTTGATCCCAAATGACGAAGCAGCTTTTAATAGACACGAATGCAGCAGGCTATACAGCTTCTAACAACCCTACCACAACAAAGGTCAAAATTTAATAATGATTGTGGTGTTGCTCACGCTGCTAAATACTGCATTTTCGGGCAACAACTAATTTATTATGTGGCAGGTGTCATTAGAGCACAGTTAAAATGTTCAAATGGCTCTGAGCACTATGGGACTTAAGAGCTGAAGTCATCAGACGCCTAGATCTTAGAACTATTTAAACCTAAATAACCTAAGGACACCACACACATCCATTCCCGAGGCAGGATTCGAACCTGCCACCGTAGCAGTCTCGCGGTTCCCAACCGTAGCGCCTAGAACCGCTCGGCCACTCCAGCCGGCTGAGCACAGTTAATAAAGTAATTTCATGTAATAATGAATAAACTAGGCACTCATCTTTTCGTGTTTCTCACACTGGTCTCGTTGTAAAATCATGGCTCAATCGTCGAAAATCTAGGTGGTGATGATTCCAAGCTCGGATGCAAAGAGGCCTAGGTTTTATTCTGCTATATTCAAAAGTTTTGTAGATGCGCTTCACAAACCATGCTTGAAGATTACAATTTTGCAGGACAATGGTGAAGTAAAAAAGTAATCAGCACTCCGAATTTAAGTTACACTTCTTTTTTATTACTTTTGCTGCAATATCACGTAACACACAAAACATCACTTCACAATACAAAACATACTCGAAAACATCTTCCTCACGGTTAAAGTTCACATTTTATAAGCTGACTACAATATGCGTCTTTCCAACATGACGTCCAAGACTTGACTTTTTCAAGGTCCGACTCTCTAACAACTAACTAATAATCGCTTACGCGCCCAAAAATCAGGGTTACAAGTACGTCAAAGATCATAGTGACAAAAGAAAGAATACACATAATATCATTGCAATATAAACATATCGATGATTCACAAATGAAATCAAATCTGAATGTTGTCTCAGAAATATGTTAGGTAGTTAACAGAAACACAGTAGAATATCGCTGGTATCGAGAGGTTGAGTTGAGGTGCCGTAATGGTTGCGTAATTCATATACCATACAAGCTACATGGGCATTTTTTCGTTTATTGTTGTTGAACAGGTCGTTTGCTGAGGAATAACATGCCAAGTTAATATTGTAACATGTCACGTTCAATTAAGATCAAGCCTCCGTTGGCACATCAAATTCTTCATAATTGTAAATTTCGTAGTCTTAAAATTATTAATGCCCTTATTAATAAGGTTTGAATCTGGTACTTAGCTCGTTTTATGTTGGCTTCGTTGACTTCTTCGGGGTATGACACTTTTGTCAACAAAGAAATCTAGCACTTTCAAAAATGGTAATAGTTCATTGTGTGACTTCAACTACTATGTAATAACAGTTCATTCATTTTACCCATTGTGTTTTTAACACCCAAACAAATTGTCTACAATAATAGTAAAAGTTCCGCAGTAATCTCATTCTATCTTCTCACACAAGGTACAATATTCCACCTGTTCGCATCAGTTGCACAAACATGTCTGAGTTTTTCAGCTGGCTGCTTCAGACTCCGACTATTATAACCACTCTTCCCGCCGAGTAAGCAAGATCAGAGATTACAACTATAGGGAAATAAACCAATCATTTAAGTAGCCGACAAAGAATTTATTTAAACTGACTTTAAAAACATTTTTAAATAATAACAAAATTCAACGGAACTATTGTTGTAAATAATTTTATAAAATTTACATAGTGAAGTTTCTTGGAATATTCTACTCATATCGAATGAAAACAGCAGTTCAAGAAGTATACCACTTATACTAACTGTTTTATATAGGGTACTTGTTTACAAAGAAATGGTATCATTGGACTCCTGACACGCATTAGGATTGATTACAGCACACTAATTAAAACTGAAAGGACGAGTACAGTAATGACTGGTTCGGATTCAGAATAGGAAACGACTAACAAGATAAGCATTTTGACTGTCTGAATAAGGAGAATACTAACGGTTTAGAAAATTTCAATTTTCATTACTTAATACATGAAAAACTTTCAATATCCTGCATTCAACAGAAACTACTGGAATATATTTAGTAGTTGGTGGCCTTCCCTCAGTTGTTGTCAGAGTTTTATTTCAACTAGAACATGAAAAATCATTTATCGTTTTGAATCTAATGAGCATAACAATAATTGCAGTAGGTAATCCAATAATCTTCCCGCACCCAAACCAATAATCTTCCCCCCCAAACTTTGCAGTAGTCCTGAGAATTTGTGTTTAATGAAGGCAGTACAGCGCATTCATTCTCGTATGATCTCCATATTGTTGTGAGCACCGAATCTTGATAATATAGTTTCTCCGTGGGACAGATAAACAGAAATCAAATAACATTTCAGGAGAGCATGTTGATGATGACTGTTTAAAGAGAATTTTGCCTTACTAAATTTTAAATTCTCGGACATTATTGTTATTAATAGGCTCGTTTGGTCTTACTCAAGAGTTCAAGCGGGCACGTTTTTGTTTTACTGAACCAGTTATTGTTTTAAAAAAACGTGTTGCACAAGTGATAACTCTGTTTTCATTAACACGCGTGTAATTGTACCTTGCTATTTGTAGTGTATGATTATTCGTTTTTCTATAATGTAATTAAGGCCCATTATTAAATGAAACTGTGTATAAGACATTATACGTTGACTATATATCGAAGAGAATAAGGATTTGGCTGTAAATAGTTAGCAGTTGTTGTGAACAGAGGTTAGAGCGAGTTATATCCTATAGCTCAATTGAACAGTGCTCCGACATTGTGATACTAAGTATTTTGCAGCTGCATCGGACGCTACACTGCTGTGTGCAACGTAGCGCAATGAAACAGCAACATCAGAGATGGGCTATTGATAACCAGAGTGCTTGATTACGAAGTGTATTGTGTTAACAATACAAACGACTCCATTCGAAATATTTGTACGAAGCAAACTGATATGAATCAGAATGCTGATGACAAATGCAGTTCAGTGAATAAAAACAGGAAACATTTATTTGATGTGGCAGTAGTATAAATAATTGTATTTTCTTCACAATCACCCTGATTTGGAACAATGTGAATGTAATAATTTTGAGCAGCATGTTTTTATTAGTCCTGTATACATCAATTGCAAAGAATTCTTATTTTGCAAACAGGGTAATATGTTAGCTTCTGTATTATGTTATCCCATGCGGTGTTAAATTAATTGCGTAGTGTGTTAAAATACACCTTCTTTGTCAGATTTAACTTCGCACTTTTATACTTAGCAGCATAGAGTAAGGAATTTTTACACTCCGCTTTAAGGAGTTCAAAGTTCTTTGATACAAAGTTGAATATAGTGTCTTACACCAAATAATTTTGTTTTAATTTACTACAAGGAGGAGAAAATATAAGAAACAGCAGAAACAGAACGAAAATACTATTCTAGTGTACGATCAGAGGTCGTTTTAATTCAGGAATGTACATTTCGTTCTTTATGACCGTTGCATGATAGAACTGGTCACACGAAACAAGAATTCTCCGTCCCGGTTTCATTATAAGCGGAAGTTCAAGAAACTAATAACAACGTAGCACGACTTGAGCTGTCACTGGTGCTAACAGGTTAATCGGGCCTTTCTTAACTCGTCTTTACGATACACTCTAATTACGCTGTCACTGCTGATGACACAGTATTCTTCCTCGTTTAAGAGAAGTTTTGGGATAAAAAATCTGCCTTGAGTCCCACTAATATTTCGTTTATTATGAACAACGATTCCAAAAACCTGTCGCCTCAATATCAGAAAGGGGTGAAGCAATTACACATGTTCTGCAAGAGAACAGTTTTATTTGTTCGCAATAAAATATTGGGTTTAGAAGCAAAATGTGATTAAATCACATACAATTGTACAACAGTCTGTCATGCAGAAGTTAAATTTGTATGACATTTTAAGAGTAACTTTTTTGAGGATACATAACGAGCACTCTGTCACTCGCGTTTACAACTACATATATAGTCTAGGCAGCAGTCTTAAATAAACCAAAAAACTTACTGCACACGAACAAAATGTATTATAACATCCGCAACAATACGAACTTGACGTTGGTCCTCAGTGAGAAATCCTGGTTACTATGTGGAACAGAAAAGGACGCACTGAAGGTGTACACTTTTTGTTAAAGCAGCTCGGCGTGCTGACATGCTGACTCTGGCTAGAGGCTGGCGAACCCGTCGCTAGGAAACGAATTGCACAGATTTTTAACGAGCTGCGAAAATCAATCCTAACACGTATGTGGATTACAAATGTTGAATCATAATTTTTAATAAAAATAACTTTTTGCTGTTAAATAGTAGTCGTATGACAATGAATCGAAATTTGCCACAGGCTACGAATTTCCTTATTGTTAAACGAAAAAATTATACACATCAATAATACTGTTCAATCCCTGGAGACAAAAAAGCATTTTGTTTTCTATTTGATATTCTGAATTTTTGTACAGAATTTTAATTCATTGTTGATATTCGAATTTTGCATAAAAAACATTATTTTTTTAAGAGCGTGAATTAATATTTGTCACTTAACATTTCCGTATGATAATAAATATGGAATCCAAATAAAAGGAAGAATTCTGCTACTAGCGCGACCAGAACTGATGAATTTTGATTACAATTCTCCTACCGGCGACGGTATTAATCTGTACATATAAAAGGCACTCCTGACTGACTGAATGACTCATCTTCGCCCAGGCCAAACCGCTAAGGATAGACACATGATATTTGGAGACAGTGATGAGCTAATTCTGTAGGCGTGGTTAAGAAGGGATATTTCGAAATTCCACCCCTACGGGGGTGAAATAGGGGATTAACCGTTTTTTGAAAATACGACAATTATGAAGTTGGACCTACGAAAGTTGGTGTTTGGTTTGTCAGTCAGAAATTAAAAAATAGGTGTTTCAGCATATTTGGAAATTCAACCCTTAAGGGGGTGAAATTGTGGGTGAAAGCTTTTTTGAAAAGGAATTATTATTAAAGAACTAGTAAAGCATTTTAAAGCTACATCTATGAAAACTGGTATTTTCACTTCTTGGTTAGAAATAAAAAATACGTGGTTCAGTGTTTTTGGAAATTCAGCACCCTAACGGAGTGAAAGGGGCTGAAAAAATTATTTCATTATGAAAGTATTTTCAAAGCTAAATCTATGAACGTTTGTTTCTGACTGCTCTGTGAGAAATGGAGAAACACGCATTTCACTATTTTTGAAAATTCAGCCCAGAAGGGAGCCAAGTAGGGCGCGAAAATTTTTAAGAACTACCTCGGTACATTAAAACAATTTAAGTTAAATCTCTGAAAATTGGTATTTCTCGTCTTGGTTAGATGTAAAGAAATATGTGTTAGGGGAAAAATGTTTTTATGGAAATAACACCACAAGAACGCTACAGGCATGATTAACAAAAACAACTCGATTAGAGAAAAAAAAAATCTATGTAGACCATGCAGTTAACGGGAGGGAAGCAGCGTTTTTTTTTTTGTTTTTGGTTTTAGGGCGCAAAACTTCTATGGTCATTAGCGCCCAAGGGAAGCAGCGTGCACTAGGCTATACTAACAGCGGTCTGAAATACTCTTCTCTTCATAAGCTATTTTTCCGAAGTTTTTGTATAATTGGATCGTAGTGCTCTGGGAAATTGATGTCCAGTTAGTGAGCTTTAAATCGTATGAGTTCCAACCCGCAAGATTCCCTACTTACATCCGTACAGATAGTGCATAACGTAACTCGGAGAGGAAGTACTGAAGCTGCAAATGGTACTCCAGTTTCACGCGAACGATGTGAGCCCCTTATGCAAGGAAGCTTCTAGACTCTTTTTTTTTGTGTGAGAGACGACACGAAAGAGAAATCAAGAGAAGGAAGTGAGTATTCCGCGGCCGTCCCTGCAGAGCGCGCGCGACCGGTTACCGGTGGCTGTCGGCTGATTGATAGGGTCTGGCTGCTGCAGACGTCACGGTAAGTGTCCGCTGTCAGCTCGAGTCCCGTCTAGTGCCGGCACAGCGCTGGACGCACGTCACTCGCCCACGTGTACAACGCGTGTGTGTGTGTGTGTGTGTGTGTGTGTGTGTGTGTGTGTGTGTGTGTGTGTGTGGACGGCCGGTAGGAGTCTCCAGCCAGATGCAGGCTTTCAGCGGCAAGTGCTCCGCCATGCTACTGCTGGTTCACCCGTTTTACATACTGCAGACAGGCTCTTCTACTTGAATCTCAAATATGCACTTCCAGCAGGAAAAACAGTCTACATTGCAAAAACCGCATAAGCTTTATTGACTCGTTTTGCCCTTTTGAGGCATATTCAGAATTTGTATAGGATGTACGGGTAGTGTACACCTTCTGCGAAGGCATGCAGCTATGATTAGATAGGGTCACACTTGTTGGCACAAATATTGGTCGTGAATACATGGCCGCACGTGTGGACGCTACGTGAGACTAAAAATGTACAACAAAGATACAGCTACTGTTTGTTATTATTAGCTGTAGTCCGAGTGATTGATTGCATAAGTATATCAGTTTCTTATCAGCTTCGGTGTTTGACGACCATCTTCAGATCTTCAGCTTTTGTTAATTACAGACTAACACTTGCTGCTGTCAGCCACATTTTTCTTTTGTATTTCCTGCTCGATGCGTTTCGGGAAATAATTCTCATTCTCAAGTCCAGTTATCGTGTATTATGCCATTTACATGTGATGTCTGCGATGCGTGAGCTGCTGCATTATTGTGGTCCCAGTAGGATTGCTTGTCTTTAAAGTGTTGTGTGGACTGTGAATTGCGTAAGTGATGTTT
Organism: Schistocerca cancellata; assembly: GCF_023864275.1. NCBI lineage: Eukaryota > Metazoa > Arthropoda > Insecta > Orthoptera > Acrididae > Schistocerca > Schistocerca cancellata. The sequence continues at coordinate 501,430,053 of NC_064630.1, read as the reverse complement.
CATATGAGTGGATTTCTGCATGAGAGGACGACAAAAAGTCATAAAGGCACCAGAATCGTGCCACAATTTACACATGGCAAACATCACTCATAAGCACCTTAATTCACAAAACAGGCACTTCAGAATGGGAATTACACTGGTGTGCAAAACTTGAGGAAGAAAACAAGTTTCGTATGATGTATCACTGCCAAGCAACGTAGTTCGATGAAACCAGGACCATCAGAGTAACAATTGCTGCAGTGTAGTACAGAGGTTAACTGAAAGAAATGAAATACGCAATGAGACTAAGAGAAGTGATATGTCTGTTCCAAGGCAGTTATTACACGAAGCCACTGCGATTCATGTTGGGCCCCTGGACACTACAAAAGAGCGTGACATAATTCTTAATAGGATGAGGGATCACCACAGGCGTGCTCCCATGGCGACCACAAGGTTGTTAAGTTCGTGTCGTAGGGCGTACCAACGCAGCTGCCAAATCGTGAATGGTCGTTGGTGCATGTGGACGACCTAAAATACGTCTCCCCAAAGAAAGACGCGTATAGGCTCATATGGCGAGAGGTGGGAACACATAAAGCACTCAGGAATATAGTCGAATGTGATCTTCTTTGTGGTCCAGGTAATCGTATTATGGTGTGGGAAGGTGTAATGATGCAGGGGCGTGTCGACTTCCAAATTCTTCAACACAGTAGCTCACGGAAACGTTATTGTGACAGAACGCAGAAGATGGTTCAAATGGCTCTGGGCACTATCGGACTTAACTTCTAAAGTCATCAGTCCCCTAGAACTTAGAACTACTTAATCCTAAGTAACCTAAGGCCATCACACACAACCATTCCCGAGGCAGGATTCGAACCTGCGACCGTAGCGGTCGCGCGCTTCCAGACTGTAGCGCCTAGAACCGCTCGGCCACCCCGGCCGGCGAACGCAGAAGACCCATACAGTAACTTTCATATTGAAGTTAAAATAACTTCAACCGACTGATACATTACTCAGTATTGTATTTCCATATTGGTGGCAGTAGTTTTGCCGCTGTGACAATGGCTATAAAAAAAAAGACCCTACTTGGTCTACTAAAATGAAACTGTCATAAAAATAAACTATCAGTCTCTGCTCATCACAGATAACCTGTGTCAGATCTAATATCACCTTTAATAAGATTGCAGGAATAGCGTAGCGTATATAACGTCAAAACTAATTTAGTTATTTATGTTTCACAAAAAACGCAAGCGCAGATAAGTGGCAAAACTTTTCTAAGCTTCTTCGCTATTGATACTTTGAAAAAGTCATAGAGATAATGAGAAATACCTTCATCGAAGAAATCTGTATTTATGCTGACAAGTTTTACGAAACACGAAATTGCCCTCCCTCCCATCGCCCCTCTCTCTTTGCGCTCTGAATATAACTTCGTCGGCAATTCCAATTAAACTGGCAGCTTCAGTGTCTACGTATAATTCCAGCAACGTAAATATCGCTATTGGCCGTGCACAAGCAACTCATTTGCTTCAGCAGGACGTTTTTTTTAGTTACTTTACAAGCATTCGTATAGAACGGTAACATCGAACTGAGGTCTTAGCTTAATGTTCATTAGTTCCATTGGAGCAAAAAGAAGTTCTTGGCTTGTTCTGACAGCCGATGAACTATAAACTGCCTATTACGTCTGTACATGCGCAAATTGATTTTGTGTGTGTGCGCGTGTGTGTGTGTGTGGGGGGGGGGGGGGTTGTGTGTGTTTCAGCAGAGGTATGAAGCAAGTTCAACCAAAATGGCTACGCTTCTGACTAAACACCGGGAAAAAGTCTGTGGGGTTAAAGCATACGTATCAGAGTACGTGTGCCCATGGAGTGATGTCTACAAAACTATAACTTATGAATGCTTGCATTGTGTGAGATAACATACGACATAGAATCCTTAGAGTCGTGCTAGGATTGAGAACGAGGTAAGATTTAACATTAATTAAAAACGACTGAAATTAGCATCGAATCCGAAACTTTTGGGTTTCCTACAGTGACTGCTGACCGTCCCGATAATAATAAAATTCACATTTGGTGAACAGAATGAATAAAACTCTTTCGAAGCTTACGGAATATTTTAGAAGCAAAAAGAACGCTCAATACACTTTCATAGAAGTAGAAGAGCTAAATGTGATTTCGTTTCCAACGTCGGGTCGGGTGGATACACATCTAAAACGCATCCCTATAGTTAGCTGAGAATTATTACATATTCATGCTTCCTAAATAACCTATGACAAAGTGTGTCGCTCTTCCTTGAATTTTCTCTGTTTCATGTTCGTGATTCACCATATCAGAACCATACAGCGCTCTTCATATGTCATTTGTGAATGGTACGCTCAGAATTTCTCTAACTTTACCCTCTAGGTCTTTAAACGGTGTAGAAATAGGAGGACGTTACTTGCTTCTCGACCTGTAGAGTAAGGTGAGCAACAAAAAAGTTCTCCGCAATGCACAGCGCCTTTATTGTATCGTCTACGCGTACAATTAATTGAGAATTTTTGTAACGCGTTCGTTCTGTCTAAATGAACTGATGACGAAGTGTGTTGTTGTTCTTAGAACTTTTTCTGTCTCATCCGTTAATCCTTCGTGGTAAGAGCCTATCAAACAATGCTTCAGATTTACTCAAATGAGGTTTTTCAGGCGACTTGCTTTGTGCGTGTGAATTACATTTTTTTAAGATTCTTTCTTCTGATAAAAATGAATCTGATATCTGGCCTCCCGATGACTAGATTTATGTGGTTATTACATCTTTGATCATTCATGACAGATATTTGACGGGAGTGGTTTATTTCAGCGAATAAGCGACGATTCTGTAGATTAAAAATCTCGATATTATTTCCCCATCATCATGGAACTACGATAATTTTCTGTCTCTTAGATCTCTGTTGGCTAAAAGTGAAAGTGAAAATAACAGGATGGAACAAGAGGCAGATCTTCCCATAGTTCGACACAACTGTTAATCTGACCTGCTGAATGTAAACACGCCTCATTTTAAATTTCAACTGTACGTAGGGGTGCCTAATGAATGGAGTGGTATTGTTGCATACGGACATGAAGTGAAATGCAGAATGATGAAAATGATGCTGATATGTAGCCTATTGCCCTAAAAAGGAACCAGAAAGATGACATTTGACTATGCCATTGAATTTCAGTACAATGTAAAGAGATAATTTGTAAGTAAAGGTTCTGGATATGAAACTGGATCCAAAAATTTAAAAAAAAGCATACATATTTCTTTTGCGAGATGCTAGTTAATCAAGGTACAAGTTTCGAAAAGAACAATAGAATCTGTGGGCCCTGTCTGTGAAATGACCACGCATTCATTTAAGATCACGGTGATGAACGGAAAGTGTGTGGCTCGGAGAATCAGTCGCATCAAAAGGTCTTCAATTCGATCACTCGTCGGTCCTACGATTTTCGTGTGTCAGGTATCGTTTCTTTCACATCTGGAAATGTTTGTTAATGTGAGAAATGTTGAGTTGCAACGTGATCTAGAATCGACTGTAAATTGTAGACCCAACTATAACTGACTGTGATATGAAATGAAACGAGGGCATGAAGTCGGTAGTAGGGAAGGCGAAAGGGAGGATTCAGGGAAAGTGAAATCATTTATAAAGGGAAACTTGTATAGAACGGGAGTGCAGCTCAATTTTGAGTACTTCTCCAGTATTTGGGATCGTCACCAGGTCAGATTAAACGAAGATGTCTAAGCAATTCCGGATGTGCTGCTAGATTTGTTACCAGTAAATACGATCAAAACGCGAGTAGTACGGAAATGCTCTGTGTACTCAAGTGGGAATCTTTTCTTGACTGAACACTGAGAAAATTTATAGAACCGGCATTTATGTCTGACTGAAGAATGATCCTACTTCCTCCAAGTTAAATTTCGCGTAAGGACCCGGAAGATAAGATAAGAGAAAGTAGAGCTCGTACGGAAGCATAGAAAGAGTTGTTTTTGGATTAACTAGGGTGATTCAAGGTACCTACCGCTATGCACCGTGTGGTTGCTTGCAGAATATCTATGTAGATCTAGAAAGGTGGGAAGAATGCATGCCACCTCAATAGGCTCACACCAAGTAAAACGCTGTGGTGTACAAACGAACCTTCCGGTTTATGACTGTTTTATGCTTACAAGGGTATCGCGCCTACTCTCTCATCACCTATTTCGTCCACATTCGTGGTGTATGTAGGGCCTGACTAGAAATAAATGTGATAGAAGAGGGAGCTCCAGATGGACAAGCGTTAAAAATAGCATTTTTTGGCAGAGTCAGGCGAGGCATGAGACGTTCGTGTTAGCCTAGCTCACAGTCAACGGTTGGCTCAGCGGAACGAATACAGAGCATTAATCTGATGGTCGTGAGCTTAGATAAATAACACATGCACTCTTGACCGTTAACAGGCGACTGACCTACTAACTGTCAAGAGTTCATGTGTAACTAACTTAACTAAGCTTTTTAAGAGCCAGTCGAGATCTGAGTATGTTGCATTTTACGTTTTGGCATTGCTAAATTTAGTATATGAAAGTGTCTTCTATAAGAAATAAGCATATCGAAACCCGCTAGATGTTATAATTTTTTCCAGTTGATGTTGGTTGAAACAACCTAAAGCGCTCGAATAAATATTATACAGCCGACTGGCAAATAAAAACGTTTTTCTATAAACATTTCACAGATGTAGCCATTTACCGACATAAATTCTCGGAATGGATTTCTCTCTCGATGAAATAAGAGCAGTTTTAATGCTTTTTCATCAAATTGTTTACCTGACGATAAAAATAAACTTCGCAGGATTGCACAAGCGGAGAGCATTGAGGGGGGGGGGGGGGGGGAATCACGAAAACTGAACGATGGCAAGCCTTATTCATCTTGAAAAATCTCGTCGTATAACTGTGGATTTGTTTGTCCTTGGCACGCCTCAAGTAACAGCAGAAATTTGTTATCCTGCACGTATGGTTTCATAGCATCAGCCAAAAAACTTTTTTGCAAGTCTGTTGTAAGTTTCCTAGATCTTGATGAAGTAATGACGACATTCCTATTTTTTTCAATTCACGGCCCAAAAGAGCCAGGTATACGTAGCCACCTACATGCAGTTACAATGTAGTTTCTTTAAGTCATTTTAGGCAAATATCGATACGATTCCTTTAAAGGAACGAATGCCCCATCCACGATGAACCATTTTAGAGACAAGGCACAAGGATGATGAAGGAAATCTCCCAGTCTAAGATTTCAGGAAAGCACAAAATACCAAAATGAGGACGTCTGGACGAAGATTTGACCAGGCTCCTAACGCCCAGAGCCTTAACCAATGACAACCCGTCTCCCCTCCCCCCTTTCCGCCTCTCACAGTGCAAATGAAAGTAGGTATGTGTCTTTACGAAAAACAGCGTACCGTTTCAGTTCCTGTTATTACAAGTAGCAAAGTCTCTTATGAGCTGCTCATAATTACATTCATCATCATTATCATCACCATCTTCTTCTTCTTCATCTTCTTCTACACCTACGTCGATTCTCTACAAACCACCTTTTGCGGTTTCTTTCCACTCCATTCACGTGTACAGCGCACGAAGAATGATTGTTTTAATTCCTCTGCGCGTGCCGTAATTAATCTAATCTTGTCCTACGATTCCTATCCGAGTGAAACTTAGGAATTATACTATATTCCTAGAGCCATAATTTAAAGCCAGTTCTTGAAATTTTGTAATTGGGCTTTCTCGGGATAGTTTTCGTCTTTCTTGAAGAGTCTGCCAGTTCAGTTGTTTCATCATCTCTGTCACACTCTCCCTAGGGTCAAACAAACCTGTCACCATTCGTGCCGCCCTTCTCTGTATACTTTCAGTATCCTCTGTTAGTACTGTTTGGTACGGGTACCATACAGTGAAGCAGTGTTTCAGTAAGAGTCGCACGACTGATTTAACAATCTTTGTAGACTAATTTCATTACCTTAGTATTCTGCAATAAACCTAAGTCTGCTACTTACTTTATCTACTACTGAGCTTACATGATCGTTCCATTTCATGTCCCTACAAAGTGTTACGGCCGGGTGTGTGCGTGAGTTGACAGATTCCAACTGTGAGTCAGTGATATTATAGTGAGAGGGTACTATGTGTTTTCGTTTTTCGAAGTGCACAAGTTTCATTTCTGAACATTTAAAGCAAGTTGCCAATCTTTGCACCATTTTGAAATCTTATCAATATCTGACTGAGCACTTGTGCAGTTACTTTCACCTCTGTTGGCATCTTCAAGATATTGTGGTGTCAACTGTAGATTAAGCACTGTCGGAGACCACTGTCGCCTTCTCTTACAAAGGAAAGTTTTCCCGCGCTTGTGTTGGAGAAGTAGGATTACCGTATAAAAAACCTTGGGCTACCACTGGTGGGCCATCGTCATTGGATACTAAGTAGAAGTTTTCCCAGGCTAATGTCGATGAAGGGGATTATTGCTAAAAATCCTGTGGGTAACATTGTTGGGCAAGGGCAGTGGTTAAAAATGGACTTTTCTTGCACTTGCGCTAGAGAGGAGTTATTGGTTATAATTCCTCCAGCTGCTAACTAATGACGATGGTTCAAAGTCTGTCAGAAAACTTGTGCACAACAATTTATTGGAAATATTTAAGTCACAGTATTTCGATACCTTACCAAATTTTCTACAGTTTGTATTAACGTTTTCTAAAACTAATCTGAAATTGAAATTAACTAAGGAGGTTGTGTGTATTTCGTTTTAATTGATGTTATCAAGCTGTTTAGTGAATTTTCTGCCTTATACAGTATTTGTAACTGAATCTCGTATGAATCTGGATATATAATGGATTTTTGCTTCTCGCAGTTTAAAATAAGTGATTTGATTTTTGAAAAGATTATGCAACACATCCAGAAACTGAGAAGGAAACGAAATCTCTCTGTACGCAAAGGTAAACAATTCTGCGAAAGTTACTGAATGGGTATTTTTCGCAGGGCATGACAAAAAATACGCTGTTCTTCACTGAAACTCACGGTTTATGGAAATTAGTTCGTATTTATCTCTCTTTTCCTCAGCATCCTTATATTCATCTGTGTTGTAAGCCAGATTAAGTTAAAGATATTGCTGATGCTTCTTGGAATTACCTACGAACTCGAAATTTTCCTGTGGCTTCGAATTCTAGAGCAACTTGTAAGCTAATGTTTGAGTACGAAGTTATTTTGTTAACGAAGTTCTCAGGAAAGACGGTAAGAGTTTGCAGATAGTGCTGTAATGAATCTTTAATGCCTCGGACAAACTCAATCTACTTGCATCTGTAACAGCTAAGCAATAAATAAAGCAAGCAAACTTCTGCACAATAACAATGCCTGAAGTTCTCTGAGAGACTCCTCGGCCTGAAGCTACTAATTTGGGCTATGGTGACGAAACAGCCTCATATTTGAAACTCTCAACGAAGCTTTCCTTGTGCCCCTTCTCGATATTGTCAATATATTCCTTTCCATTGACCGTCTGGTAACTCTATACTTCTGCGTGGTTTACGAATTTCACTTCCACTTTCCACAGGCATAGACTAAAACCAAGTGTACACATTGGTCGAAAATGTTCTGTTTCAGGAATATTCTGAGCTTACACTGCATTGTAGCTGCATACTATTTCTTTATGTACCGAATCTTTCACTGTTAAATTATTCATTTCGGGTCACTACACAGAACAGGGGCAAAACATGGAAACTACTGAAAAGGACCATAAGAATCATAATGAAAGTTAGTAACAGCGGCAGTTGTGAAGAACAGTTTAAACAGTTGAAAACCTTGAGTCTAGCGTATCTGTAGATCTACATATGTGTTTCTTACATTAAGAAAGACGTTAGTAATTATTACACTAACAGAAGTATTCGTAATCAAGGAACAAGAGTCAGACGAAAATGTACAGAGAAAAAAATTACTAAAATCAGAAAACACCAAGTTCCACCAGGGAATAAAATTACACAATAAACTGCTCATGAAGATTAAACTAAAATCCAGATACTTACAAAGACCATTAAAACATACCACTTCCATAACGCTCACTACTGTTGAGGACTATTTAGAGAACACAGAGTATGCATTGATAAAAATATTAATGTACGCTAATAACGAAGACCTCTGTCATTGTACAGTATACAGTCAATACATGGTACATCTTACTGTAAATTCTGTTGCCCATGTCTGTGATGGATAATATACGACCATCTGTCCATTTTACTAAGCATAGCTACCCGGTCCTAAAGTTACCCGTTTGTGTATGTGTGTGTGTGTGTGTACAATGCATGTAATGTGTGCAGTGTAGGGGGGAGAGAGAGGGGAGAGAGAGAGAGAGAGAGAGAGAGAGAGAGAGAGAGAGAGAAAGGGGAGGGAGGGAGGGAGGGAGGGAGAGAGAGAGAGAGAGAGAGATACAGAGACAAAGGGATGGGAGGGGGAGGGAAAGGGAGAGGGAGAAGGAGAGAGGAGAGGGGAGAGGGGAGGGGGAGAGAGAGAGAGAGAGAGAGAGAGAGAGAGAGAGAGAGAGAGAGAGAGAGATTGTATGTGCGGGTACGCGACGACCAGTGAACCGATGTGAATAAATTGCATACCATCATTTTTTAAGAATTTTGGTTCCCTTTCTTTTAAACAATTACGAGGATTATTCAATAAGTATCACATTTTCTTCAGAAGGCAGGATGGTTTTATTCAGGATTCCACTACACCATATTATTCTCCGTTCTTTTGGCTACAAGACCCTATTTTTCAACATTATCGCCATTCAATGCAACGGTCATATGCCACCTTGCTACCTTACTGGGAAGGCATCTATGTCCAGATGGTATTACACTACTGGTCGTCGCCTCATCGTCGGAGCCATCCGCTTGCTGCATTAATAAGCTCCCCATCATCCACGTACTGCTTCCCGCGGAGTGCATCTTTCATTGGGCTAGACAGTTGAAAGTCGGAAGGCGCGAGATCAGGGTTGTAGGGTGCATGAGGAAGGACAGTCGAAATAAAGTTTTGTAAGTTACTCTCGGGTGCCCAGGATTGTATGACGCCTTGCGTTGTCGTTGGGAAGTAGAAGTTGTTATGCATTTTTGTGGCGGCAAACACGCTGAAGTCGTTTCTTCAGTTTCCTGAGGGTAGTACAACACACTTCAGAGTTGCTCGTTGCACCATGATGGGGGACATCAAGCAGAGTAGCCCCTTCAGAGCCCCAGAGACCGTCGCCATGACTTTACCGTCTGAGGGGGGGGGGGGGCTTTTGATTTTTTTCATCATCATCAGATGAGAGGTAATGTGGCGCCACTCCATGGATTGCCGTTTGTTTCAGGGTAAGACTGGTGAACCAATGTTTCACCGCCATTGACGGTGTTCGACAAAAAATTGTCACGATGAACCTCGTAACCCGCAAGTAATTCCGCACAGATGGTCCCTCGTTGCTCCCTATGGCCTTCTGTTAGGTGGGGTGGAACCCAGAGGGAACACACCTTCGAGTATCTCAGCTGATGAACGAGAGTATCGAAACCACCAACAGAGACGTTCAGTCGTTCAGCGAGGTGTCTGAGTCTGATCCGTCGATCACCTCGAATGAGAGCGTCCGCGCTTTCCAACATGGCAGGAGTCACAGCTGTGTGGCCGGCCGGCACGCTAGCGATCGGACGGATTTGCCCTACCTTGTTGCGATGGTAATAGATACGTCGCCCAACGACGCACCGTGCTTTTGTTCACAGCCAGGTCTCCGCAGACTTTCTGCAATCTCCTGCGAATATCTGCGATGCTCTGGTTTTCCGCTGAAAGAAACTCGACGACAGCTCTCTGCTTGGAACGCACCTCCATTACGGCCTCCATTTTGAAGGCCACGTATCGAAACTTCATGAAACTTCGGGGCTGAAGCATAAATATTCCACGACGTTCCACAAGAAATTATGCATTTTTTGCCGAAACTGACCGATAAAAAAATGTGTTGCATTACTTATTGAACGCACCTCGTAATAGTAGTATTCAGTTACTACACTCACCACGTTGTGAAAATGGCCGAGTTACGCCTTGGTTAGGAGTCGATGGGAAGCTGCAGGTCCGACTGTAATTGGAGGTCAAGTCGATTCCAAAGGTCGGGTAACCACAGCCAAGAGAATGGTATCTAGTAAACAACTGTAGTCTTAAACCAATCTTTGGGTTGAGGACATATTTACCGTACCTTCTTTTAACTACTTTGTAGATGATAAATTACCTGACTATTTAGGTGAATGCAGCATTAATTATCCCAAATTAATCTACTTTTTGTTGCTTTCAATAGCGATTATATTTTCTGTTGCCACAACTATAGGAATTCATAGACTGTAACTGCGTTGTTCATCTCACTGTCTTCTTTATAGGCTATATTCAAGACATTGTGCCAAAATGGAGGCGATCTGCATTGTAATAAACTCAGAAGGAAAACTTCAAAAGCCAAACTGCTGGTAAAGCATTTATTTCGATAACCGATTTCGGTAAACTACAAAGTACGTTACCATCTTCGTATCTGCAATGGACAGAAAGGTCAACGCCACCATTAGATGTCTAGACATAACGTAAATTCACCTAGACATCGAGCGATATATTACGACGTATCTAGACATCTCACTCTATCGGCAGCTGTGTGATATTTAAATACCGTAATAAGAGTATATACTGCCATTTATAGGTATCTAATCCGAATACTTAGTAGATTTAATTTGTTAGTTTGTTGTCCAAATACAAATTTGAAAATTTGGAGCCTCTTTTATCGATGTATGTGACAGAGTACGAAGAAGGTGGCTTGGTTACTTACTGGATTACGTCATAAATTGATAATATAAACCATTTTTACATATTAATAGATTAGAGTCCATTAAGACTTCTACAGACTTTCTATAAAAATTGTTGTTTTAAGTAAAACAAATCGAGTAAAACAGAAGTGATTTCCACAAGGTAGTGTTATAGGCCCTTTGCTGTTCCTTATAGACGATTTGGAAGACGATCTGAGCAGCCTTCGGTTGTTTGCAGATGACGCTGTCACTTATCGACTAATAAAGTCATCCGAAGATAAAAACAAACTGCAAAACGATTTAGAAAGCTATCTGAATGGCGCGAAAAGTGGCAGTTGACCATAAATAACGAAAAGTGTGAGGTCATCCACATGAGTGCTAAAAGGAACTTGTTAAACTTCGGTTACACGATAAATCAGTCTAATCTAAAAGCCTTAAATTCAACTAAATACCTAGGTATTACAATTACGAATTGAAGGAACACACAGAAAATGTTGTGGGAAAGGTTAACCAAAGACTGCGTTTTAATGGCAGGACACTTAGAAAATGTAACAGACCTACTAAGGAGACTGCCTACACTACACTTGTCCGTCCTCTTTTAGAATACTGCTGCGCGGTGTGGGTTCCTTACCAGATAAGACTGACGGAGTACATCGAAAAAGTTCAAAGAAAGGCACCTCGTTTTGTATTATCATGAAATATGGGAGAGAGTGTCACAGAAATGATACAGGATTTGGGCTGGACATCGTAAAAAGAAAGGCGTTTTGCGTTGCGACGGAATTTTCTCACGAAATTCCAGTCACTAACTTTTTCCTCCGAATGCCAAAATATTTTGTTCACACCGACTTACATAGGGAGGAACAATCACGAAGATAAAATAAGGGAAATCAGAGCTCGTACGCAAAGGTATAGGTGTTCATTCTTTTCGCGCGCTATACGAGATTGGAATTATACAGAATTGGAAGGTGTTTCGATGAACCCTCTGCCAGGCACTTCAATGTGATTTGCAAAGTATCGATGTAGATGTAGGAGTTCAGTGTGGTTTCTGATGTGGACTATCCTTTGTATATAAATAATTGTCTTTTGAAATCTCTTTCTTCAATTACCATTATAACAATTACTTGGTATTGTAAATTCATGCCTTTGCTTTACACAAAACGATTCCACATTGTGCTACCACATTGCCATCTGGTGGGCTTAAGAGATAGTAGTTGTGTTTAGCTGGCCGCTATGGCAGAGCGGTGCTAGGCACTTCAGTCCGGAACCACGCGACTGCTACGCTCGCTGGTTCGAATCCTGCCTCGGGCATGGTTGTGTGTGATGTCATTAGATTAGTTAGATTTAAGTAGTTCTAAGTTCTAGGGGACTGATGACCTCAGATGTTAAGTCCCGTAGTGCTCAGAGCCATATGAACCATTTTTGTTGTGTTTATTCCGTGTCTGTTGTCAGCTGTTGTGTAAGCATGAGGGCTTGTATTTGACACACTATTCTTATTTTTGTACACGTAGTTTATTTAGATTTGACGTGCCGAAGTCCAGCGCTTTTCATGACCTTCACGCGCATATCCGTGATGTGGCACGGTACATACCACAGATGCACGACATTATGTGAATTTCTACACCCTCATCTTCGTAGATGCTCCACAAGCCACCGTACGGTGCGTGGCGGAGGGTACTCTGTACCACTACTAGTCATTACCTTTCCTGTTCCATTCGCAAACACAGCGAGGGAAAAATAACTATCTATATGCTTCCTTAAGAGCCCTAATTTCTGGTATCTTGTCTTTATTATCGGGCAATGTATGTTGGCTGCAGTAGAATCATTCGGAAATCAGCTTCAAATGCCGCTTCTCTAAATTTTTTCAATTCCTCCAGAGATCCTCATTTGAGTTCCCGACGCATCTCCGTAACACTTACCGTGTTATTCGAAACTAGTTGTAAGACTCTAGCAGCCCGACTGAATTGTTTCGATGTATTCCTTCAGTCCGACGTTGTACGGTTCCCAAACACTTCGGCGGTATTCAATAATACGTCGCACCAGCGTCCTGTATGCGGTCTCCGTTACAGGTGTACCACTGTTTCCTAAAATTTTCCCAATAAATCGAAGTCGACCATCAGCCTTCCCTACCACAGTTCTCAGGTGCTCGATCCACCTCACATCACTTTGCAACGCTGCGCCCAGATACACTACTGGCCATCAAAATTGCTACACCACGAAGATGACGTGCTACAGTCACGAAATTTAACCGATAGGAAGAAGATGCTGTGATATGCAAATGATTAGCTTTTCGGAGCATTCGCACAAGGTTGGCGCAGGTGGCTGACATGAGGAAAGTTTCCAACCGATTCCTCATACCCAAACAGCAGTTGACCGGCGTTGTCTGGTGAAACGTTGTTGTGATGCCTCGTGTAAGGAGGAGAAATGCGTACCATAACGTTTCCGACTTTGATAAAGGTCGGATTGTGGCCTATCGCGATTGCGTTTTATCGTATCGCGACATTGCTGCTTACGTTGGTCGAGGTCCAATGACTGTTAGCAGAATATGGAATCGGTGGGTTCAGGAGGGTAATACGGAACGCCGTGCTGGATCCCAACGGACTCGGATCACTAGCAGTCGAGACGACAGGCATCTTATCAGCATAGCTGTAACGGATCGTGCAGCCACGTCTCGATCCCTGAGTCAAGAGATGGGGACGTTCGTAAGACAACAACCATCTGCACGAACAGTTCGACGACGTTTGCAGCAGCATGGACTATCAACTCGGAGACCATGGCTGCGGTTACCCTTGACGTTGCATCACAGACAGGAGCGCCTGCGATGGTGTACTCAACGACGAACCTGGGTGCACGAATGGCGAAAACGTCATTTTTTTCGGATAATCCAGGTTCTGTTTACAGCATCATAATGGTCACATCCGTGTTTGGCGACATCGCGGTGAACGCACTTTGGAAGCGTGTATTCGTCATCGCCATATTGGCGTATCACCCAGCGTGATGGTATGGGGTGCCATTGGTTAAACGTCTCGGTCACCTCTTGTTCGCATTGACGGCACTTTGAACAGTGGACGTTACATTTCAGATGTGTTACGACCTGTGGCTCTAACCTTCATTCGATCCCTGCGAAACCTACATTTTAGCAGGATAATGCACGACCGCATGTTGCAGGTCCTGTACGGGCCTTTCTGGATCCAGAAAATGTTCGACTGCTGCATATTCTCCAGATCTCTCACCAACTGAAAACGTCTGGTCAATGGAGGCCGAGCAACTGTCTCGTCACAATACGCCAGTCACTACTCTTGATGAACTGTGGTATCGTGTTGAAGCTGCATGGGCAGCTGTACCTGTACACGCCATCCAAGCTCTGTTTTACTCAATGCCGAGGCGTATCAAGGCCGTTATTACGGCCAGAGGTGGTTGTTCTGGGTACTGATTTCTCAGGCTCTATGCACCGAAATTGTGTGAAAATGTATTCACATGTCAGTTCTAGTATAATATATTTGTCCAATGAATACCAGTTTATCTTCTGCATTTTTTCTTGGTGTAGCAATTTTAATGGCCAGTGGTGTATCTAAGCGCATTGACTGTGTCGAGCAGGACATTAATAATACCATATCCGAACATTACAGGTCTTATCTCACTACTCATCCGCATCATCTTACATTTTTCCACGTTTAGGGATTGCTTCCATTCTTTACACCAACTGGAAATTTTGTCTAAGTTGTCTTGTATCTTGCTACAGTCTCTCAACTTCGACGCCTTACCGTACACCACGGCATCATCAGCAAACAACGGTAGACTGCTGCACACCCTGTCCACCAAATCATTTATGTACATAGAGAACAGCAGCGGCCCTATCACACTTCCCTGGGGCACTCCTGACGATACTCTTGTCGCTGATGAACACTCGCTGTCGAGGACAACATATTGGGTTCTATTATTTAACGTCTTCGAACCACTCGTATATCTGTGAACTTATTCCACATGCTCGTACCTTCATTAACAACCTGCAATTGGGCATCGTGTAATCTAGAATTACGGAATCTGCCTGTCGTTTCTCATCCACAGTTCGCAGTATATCATGTGAGAAAATGGAAAGCTGACTTTCGCACTAGCGACGCTCTCTAAAACCACGCTGTCTCGTGGACAAAGCTTCTCAGTCTCAAGAAAGTTTGTTATAGTCGAACTGAGAAATGCTCAAGAATTCTGCAGCAAACAGAATCCTTGAACATACTGTAGAGCATAAGGTATGTTACTTTTCCGAAGTTTATGGACAAATAATTTTTTACCGTGCTATACTTATAAAAGCTATTACCCTTTTAACTTGGTTCTATCCACTGCAGATCCGAAACCTGTTATCGAAATAAATGCTTTAGTAGCGATCTTGGGTTTTGGAGGTTTTCTTCTGAGTTTCCTTCTGAATTTGTCTCCTTTCGTGGTGCTGAATAAGGAGAAGCAGACAGCCAGCTCCGTACTTCAGCAGCTTGTGAACTCCTCTCGTCGGTCCAGTGGCTGAGGAATGCTTGATGAGTGATGGAGGTAGGCGGTACCGCAGCGGCTTTGGCGGGACTTGCTGGAGGAGGCTTAGCAGCGCCAGGCGAGGTGAGGTGCGGCGGTTATCCCGGCAGATAAGCGCATTAGCGACTCCGGGGCGCCTGCCGGCTGCTGAAACTCGCTAATGAAGCCGCCAAGGCGCGCCGCCAGGTGAACTCCTCGTTACGGCGACGCGGAGGCGTAAAAACGGGCGTTGCGGCGACCGCAGTGTTACGTGCCGAGTTTCCGGCAGCTCCGCTAAACCGAAACACAGCGCCGGCTGAGCCGTGGAGGAGGGAAAGGCACAGCGGGGAAGCTGCGGAGTAGCGCGCCCAGTGCCGCTGACGTTACTTGAACGTTGCAGAGTTCACATATTGTGTACAGTGACGGAATAATATGATTGACACCTCACGTACTGTAAGTGTACACAAAGTAGTAATTGTACACATGATCTGTCTGTAAGAGCCGGCCGCTGTGGCCGAGCAGTTCTAGGCGCTTTAGTCCGCGACCGCGCTGTTGCTGCCACGGTCGCAGGTTCGAATCCTGCCTCGGGCATGGATGTGTGTGATGTCCTTAGGTTAGTTAGGTTTAAGTAGTTCTAAGTTCTAGGGGACTGATGACCACAGATGTTAAGTCCCATAGTGCTCAGAGCCATTTGAACCATTTTTGAATCCTGCCTCGGGCATGGTTGTGTGTGATGTCCTTAGGTTAGTTAGGTTTAAGTAGTTCTAAGTCTAGGGGACTGATGACCTCATATGTTAAGTCCCATAGTGCTTGGAGCCATTTGAATTTTTGTCTCTAAGAATACGCCTGACAATGATAACAATATAAACACCACTTTCTATACAATTAGAAAATGAAGCGGTGCACTTATGTCAGGGGCTCACACAATGCACAGGAATCCATAGTCCATAAAGGTCAACGACCACCACCTTCGACATTTCCCCATCTGCTCCTATTCCTCGAGAATATCCGCGTCCTCTACACCTCCCACCACCTTGATCCCCCTCATCCCCTGGTTGGACCTGTCCTCTCCAACCCCGCCCCTCTGCCGTGCCCTCTCTCCCTCCATTTATCCCTCCCATCAACTATGATCCTCACCTCCCCCTCCCTTCCCCTGTCCTTTACCTGGGCTCCCTCTCGCCCCCCTTCCATCATGTTTCTTCTCCTCCTACCCTCTCTCTGCCTCCCTTCTATCCGCCGATTCCTTCTGCATTCCCCTCCTCTGCCTTTCCCCACTCCCTCTCGCGTCTGCCCTGTCCCCATTTTGAGTCCTCTCCCTCTGTCCCCCTCCCCTCCCCCCCCCACACACACACACACTTCGTTTTTCCTCTCCTCCCTCCTTTTTTCATCCTCATCTGTCCAGGTACCCCCCATCTGCCCTTGGATGTGGTATGTCATCATTGTGCCAACTTTTTAGTACAGTGTTTCAAGTGAGTGTTAAGTGTTGTGCGTATTTTCCGAAGCGTTGCGAACGGAAACCAGACTGTCGCCGTGCTTTTTTAATTGTCTGTCTACTATTTTACCTGTTTGCTTCCTGTGTGATTTATTAGCATCGCCAACCTTTTGTCTTATGTTTTAATTTCCACAATTTTCCGCCATTTTATAATTTAAGTCACCGTTTTTATCGCCTACTTTTATTGTTTAATATCTTCTCCGTATGTTTAAAAAATTCTGTAGGCTGAAGAGCGACGTACTAAGCTGCTGCCAGCCCGCCCCCTTCGGGGGAATCGAAACTCAATAAAGGAAAAAAATAACACCTTCAACAAAAAGATAGGTTCCTTTAAATGACACATGTATGCTTTATCTACGTAAATGAAAACTAGAGGTACAACTAGAGATGACAGACTTGTTTTCACCGTTCTAAGCTTCATACATTCCGAAATGATAGTTTCTAAAGAATGGCAACGGCACCGCAGGGAAAGGGTTGCCTGACCTGTCGTGCAACCTGCTGTAAACAGACCACTGTCGGTATGCACGCTCTACCTAAACTGTTCCGTCTACTGGTGTCTCCGGCACGGGCCCGTTGTACTGCTGTCGGTGTCAAACAGAAAAATATACTTTGGAGCATTTCATTTAAGTTTCGGACAATGATCTTCCTGTTCTGGTATGGCATGTGACATTTGCTGTCGTCTCGTTGATGCCGGTCTTCAGTAATGAAGAAATACTAGTTATGACGTTAATTTACATCGCGTATCAGAGAAATGCAACCAGAGTTGTAGCAGTGTACGCTGAACACTTACCAGATCGACGGCGTCCTTCACGTCGTGCCATTTCCAACATCTGCACATGTCTCGTGTAACAGGTAACTGGACACAGAGAAAGCGTCAAAGTACAAACTCAGCAATTAACAATGATAATGAAATTACCGTTCTGCCTGCTCTAGCGCACAATCATGAGATGAATGTACGACAGACTGCACGCGGAACAGGACGTAGTAGTGCGTGGAAAATTTTGCATAGGCATACGTTTCATCCGTATCATGTCTCACTCCACCGAGAAATGTGCGGGACTGACTTTGAAACCCTCACTGAATGCTGTCGTTTTGCACTTCAGCGGTTGCAAGGTCATCCTGACTTCCTATGTGATATGTTCTTTACGGATGAAGCTTCCTTCACAAACCACGGTCATATGAGTCTGCTGAATATGCACTTCTGGTCAGTAGAAAATCCCCACTGGCTTCGCGAGGCTGCTCGTCGACGACCGTGAGGTTTTAGTGTTTCGTGAGGCATCATTGGCACCCGTATTGTAGGTCCCTAATTTTGTCAGGGAACATTAATCGTACGCCGAAATGCACCATTTCTCGAAGACATATCATGGGAGCTGTGGGGCTGAAAAAGCGTGTATCAGTGTGATATCTAAGAGTATGATGGCTGCCCCGCACACAGCTCACGTGTTTACCGGGAAGTTCTAGACCCAATGCTTCCCAGTAGGTGGATAGGACGGGGAGATCTTGTTAGCTGGCCAGCCTAGTCTCCCGACGTGATCCCTTTACAATTCTTTCACGTGGGCGCAAAGAAAAGTAACATGTACTATAAACCCGCAACGTCACCACAGAATATGTAACAACATATTACCGCTGTGTGTACAGCAGTATCTGTGAAAACACTGCAATCTGTACAACGCTGACTTGATTATCGCCCCCGCAAGTGTACTGATGCAAACGGTGGGCACTTCGAACATCTGTTGAGATGACGCAGGTTCATCGGACGTGACGTTATCGGCTATTTAAAATTGCGTTTTCCATGCTGGACGCCATGCAAAAATTTGAGGTTTCTGTGGATATATGTCACTAAGAGTTGTATCTAGGACACTAGAACCATATTTAGGACACTAGAATTACGTCTTATCACTACACTGTACCTTCAGTTTTCATTTCTCTAGAATAAAAATACGTGTGCCGTTAAACGAAAGCAGCTTTATCACGAAGGTGATATTCGTTTACCTTTACTGACTGTGCATTCCTGCCTGTTGTGTGAGTCTCTGACGTAGTCGCATTCCTGGAAAATTCGTTTCTCACATTTAGTTTTATTTCGGAAATATATGAAGTGGCAATCCCGTATACATACACATTGACGGAAAAAATCACAATACCAAAAAATAATTAATGTAGTGTTATGAAATTTCGGTAACACGTTCGTCAAGGTGACATATCTAAATGATTAACATTATTACTATAATTTCGTGTTAGAAACAAACTAAAACATTATTGCATACGTTACTGCATTACATTACTACATACTTTGCGGTTTATATATTAAATCAGTCAAAGAATTTTATATATATATATATATATATATATATATATATATATATATATATATATACACTCCTGGAAATGGAAAAAAGAACACATTGACACCGGTGTGCCAGACCCACCATACTTGCTCCGGACACTGCGAGAGGGCTGTTCAAGCAATGATCACACGCACGGCACAGCGGACACACCAGGAACCGCGGTGTTGGCCGTCGAATGGCGCTAGCTGCGCAGCATTTGTGCACCGCCGCCGTCAGTGTCAGCCAGTTTGCCGTGGCATACGGAGCTCCATCGCAGTCTTTAACACTGGTAGCATGCCGCGACAGCGTGGACGTGAACCGTATGTGCAGCTGACGGACTTTGAGCGAGGGCGTACAGTGGGCATGCGGGAGGCCGGGTGGACGTACCGCCGAATTGCTCAACACGTGGGGCGTGAGGTCTCCACAGTACATCGATGTTGTCGCCAGTGGTCGGCGGAAGGTGCACGTGCCCGTCGACCTGGGACCGGATCGCAGCGACGCACGGATGCACGCCAAGACCGTAGGATCCTACGCAGTGCCGTAGGGGACCGCACCGCCACTTCCCAGCAAATTAGGGACACTGTTGCTCCTGGGGTATCGGCGAGGACCATTCGCAACCGTCTCCATGAAGCTGGGCTACGGTCCCGCACACCGTTAGGCCGTCTTCCGCTCACGCCCCAACATCGTGCAGCCCGCCTCCAGTGGTGTCGCGACAGGCGTGAATGGAGGGACGAATGGAGACGTGTCGTCTTCAGCGATGAGAGTCGCTTCTGCCTTGGTGCCAATGATGGTCGTATGCGTGTTTGGCGCCGTGCAGGTGAGCGCCACAATCAGGACTGCATACGACCGAGGCACACAGGGCCAACACCCGGCATCATGGTGTGGGGAGCGATCTCCTACACTGGCCGTACACCACTGGTGATCGTCGAGGTGACACTGAATAGTGCACGGTACATCCAAACCGTCATCGAACCCATCGTTCTACCATTCCTAGACCGGCAAGGGAACTTGCTGTTCCAACAGGACAATGCACGTCCGCCTGTATCCCGTGCCACCCAACGTGCTCTAGAAGGTGTAAGTCAACTACCCTGGCCAGCAAGATCTCCGGATCTGTCCCCCATTGAGCATGTTTGGGACTGGATGAAGCGTCGTCTCACGCGGTCTGCACGTCCAGCACGAACGCTGGTCCATCTGAGGCGCCAGGTGGAAATGGCATGGCAAGCCGTTCCACAGGACTACATCCAGCATCTCTACGATCGTCTCCAAGGGAGAATAGCAGCCTGCATTGCTGCGAAAGGTGGATATACACTGTACTAGTGCCGACATTGTGCATGCTCTGTTGCCTGTGTCTATGTGCCTGTGGTTCTGTCAGTGTGATCATGTGATGTATCTGACCCCAGGAATGTGTCAATAAAGTTTCCCCTTCCTGGGACAATGAATTCACGGTGTTCTTATTTCAATTTCCAGGAGTGTATATTTGTCCAATGAATACCCGTTTATCTTCTGCATTTCCTCTTGGTGTAGCAATTTTAATGGCCAGTGGTGTATCTAAGCGCATTGACTGTGTCAAGCAGGACATTAATAATACTATATCCGAACATTACAGGTCTTATCTCACTACTCATCCGCATCATCTTACATTTTTCCACGTTTAGGGATAGCTTCCATTCTTTACACCAACTGGAAATTTTGTCTAAGTTGTCTTGTATCTCGCTACAGTCACTCAACTTCGACGCCTTACCGTACACCACGGCATCATCAGCAAACAACGGTAGACTGCTGCACACCCTGTCCACCAAATCATTTATGTACATAGAGAACAGCAGCGGCCCTATCACACTTCCCTGGGGCACTCCTGACGATAGTCTTGTCGCTGATGAGCACTCGCTGTCGAGGACAACATATTGGGTTCTATAATTTAACGTCTTCGAACCACTCGTATATCTGTGAACTTATTCCACATGCTCGTACCTTCATTAACAACCTGCAATTGGGCATCGTGTAATCTAGAATTACGGAATCTGCCTGTCGTTTCTCATCCACAGTTCGCAGTATATCATGTGATAACATGGAAAGCTGACTTTCGCACTAGCGACGCTCTCTAAAACCACGCTGTCTCGTGGACAAAGCTTCTCAGTCTCAAGAAAGTTTGTTATAGTCGAACTGAGAAATGCTCAAGAATTCTGCAGCAAACAGAATCCTTGAACATATTGTAGAGCATAAGGTATGTTACTTTTCCGAAGTTTATGGACAAATAATTTTTTACCGTGCTATACTTATAAAAGCTATTACCCTTTTAACTTGGTTCTATCCACTGCATATCCGAAACCTATTATCGAAATAAATGCTTTAGTAGCGATCTTGGGTTTTGGAGGTTTTCTTCTGAGTTTCCTTCTGAATTTGTCTCCTTTCGTGGTGCTGAATAAGGAGAAGCAGACAGCCAGCTCCGTACTTCAGCAGCTTGTGAACTCCTCACGTCGGTCCAGTGGCTGAGGAATGCTTGATGAGTGATGGAGGTAGGTGGTACCGCAGCGGCTTTGGCGGGACTTGCTGGAGGAGGCTTAGCAGCGCCAGGCGAGGTGAGGTGCGGCGGTTATCCCGGCAGATAAGCGCATTAGCGACTCCGGGGCGCCTGCCGGCTGCTGCAACTCGCTAATGAAGCCGCCAAGGCGCGCCGCCAGGTGAACTCCTCGTTACGGCGACGCGGAGGCGTAAAAACGGGCGTTGCGGCGACCGCAGTATTACGTGCCGAGTTTCCGGCAGCTCCGCTAAACCGAAACACAGCGCCGGCTGAGCCGTGGAGGAGGGAAAGGCACAGCGGCGAAGCTGCGGAGTAGCGCGCCCAGTGCCGCTGACGTCACTTGAACGTTGCAGAGTTCACATACTGTGTACAGTGACGGAATAATATGATTGACACGTCACGTACTGTAAGTGTACACAAAGTAGTAATTGTACACATGATCTGTCTGTAAGAGCCGGCCGCTTTGGCCGAGCAGTTCTAGGCGCTTTAGTCCGCGACCGCGCTGTTGCTGCCACGGTCGCAGGTTCGAATCCTGCCTCGGGCATGGATGTGTGTGATGTCCTTAAGTTAATTAGGTTTAAGTAGTTCTAAGTTCTAGGGGACTGATGACCACAGATGTTTAGTCCCATAGTGCTCAGAGCCATTTGAACCATTTTTGAATCCTGCCTCGGGCATGGATGTGTGTGATGTCCTTAGGTTAGTTAGGTTTAAGCAGTTCTAAGTCTAGGGGACTGATGACCTCATATGTTAAGTCCCATAGTGCTTGGAGCCATTTGAATTTTTGTCTCTAAGAATACGCCTGACAAAGATAACAATATAAACACCACTTTCTATACAATTAGAAAATGAAGCGGTGCACTTATGTCAGGGGCTCACACAATGCACAGGAATTCATAGTCCATAAAGGTCAACGACCACCACCTTCGACATTTCCCCATCTGCTCCTATTCCTCGAGAATATCCGCGTCCTCTACACCTCCCACCACCTTGATCCCCCTCATCCCTTGATTGTACCTGTCCTCTCCAACCCCGCCCCTCTGCCGTGCCCTCTCTCCCTCCATTTATCCCTCCCATCAACTATGATCCTCACCTCCCCCTCCCTTCCCCTGTCCTTTACCTGGGCTCCCTCTCGCCCCCCTTCCATCATGTTTCTTCTCCTCCTACCCTCTCTCTGCCTCCCTTCTATCCGCCGATTCCTTCTGCATTAACCTCCTCTGCCTTTCCCCACTCCCTCTCCCGTCTGCCCTGTCCCCATTTTGAGTCCTCTCCCTCTGTCCCCCTCCCCTCTCCACCCCCACACACACTTCGTTTTTCCTCTCCTCCCCCCTTTTTTCATCCTCATCTGTCCAGATACCCCCCATCTGCCCTTGGCTGTGGTGTGTCATCTTTGTGCCAACTTTTTAGTACAGTGTTTCAAGTGAGTGTGCCAACTTTTTAGTACAGTGTTTCAAGCGAGTGTTAAGTGTTGTGCGTATTTTCCGAAGCGTTGCGAACGGAAACCAGACTGTCGCCGTGCTTTTTTAGTTGTCTGCCTACTATTTTACCTGTTTGCTTCCTGTGTGATTTATTAGCATCGCCAACCTTTTGTCTTATGTTTTAATTTCAACAATTTTCCGCCATTTTATAATTTAAGTCACCGTTTTTATCACCTACTTTTATTGTTTAATATCTTCTCCGTATGTTTAAAAAATTCTGTAGGCTGAAGAGCGACGTACTAAGCTGCTGCCAGCCCGCCCCCTTCGGGGGAATCGAAACTCAATAAAGGAAAAAAATAACACCTTCAACAAAAAGGTAGGTTCCTTTAAATGACACATGCATGCTTTATCTACGTAAATGAAAACTAGAGGTACAACTAGAGATGACAGATTTGTTTTCACCGTTCTAAGCTTCATACATTCTGAAATGATAGTTTCTAAAGAATGGCAACGGCACCGCAGGGAAAGGGTTGCCTGACCTGTCGTGCAACCTGCTGTAAACAGACCACTGTCGGTATGCACGCTCTACCTAAACTGTTCCGTCTACTGGTGTCTCCGGCTCGGGCCCGTTGTACTGCTGTCGGTGTCAAACAGGAAAATATACTTTGGAGCATTTCACTTAAGTTTCGGACAATGATCTTCCTGTTCTGGTATGGCACGTGACATTTGCTGTCGTCTCGTTGATGCCGGTCTTCAGTAATGAAGAAATACTAGTCATGACGTTAACTTACATCGCGTATCAGATAAATGCAACCAGAGTTGTAGCAGTGTACGCTGAACACTTGCCAGATCGACGGCGTCCTTCACGTCGTGCCATTTCCAACATCTGCACATGTCTCATGTAACAGGTAACTGGACACCGAGAAAGCGTCAAAGTACAAACTCAGCAATTAACAATGATAATTAAATTACCGTTCTGCCTGCTCTAGCGCACAATCATGAGATGAATGTACGACAGACTGCACGCGGAACAGGACGTAGTAGTGCGTGGAAAATTTTGCATAGGCATACGTTTCATCCGTATCATGTCTCACTCCACCGAGAAATGTGCGGGACTGACTTTGAAACCCTCACTGAATGCTGTCGTTTTGCACTTCAGCGGTTGCAAGGTCATCCTGACTTCCTATGTGATATGTTCTTTACGGATGAAGCTTCCTTCACAAACCACGGTCATATGAGTCTGCTGAATATGCACTTCTGGTCAGTAGAAAATCCCCACTGGCTTCGCGAGGCTGCTCGTCGACGACCGTGAGGTTTTAGTGTTTCGTGAGGCATCATTGGCACCCGTATTGTAGGTCCCTAATTTTGTCAGGGAACATTAATCGTACGCCGAAATGCACCATTTCTCGAAGACATATCATGGGAGCTGTGGGGCTGAAAAAGCGTGTATCAGTGTGATATCTAAGAGTATGATGGCTGCCCCGCACACAGCTCACGTGTTTACCGGGAAGTTCTAGACCCAATGTTTCCCAGTAGGTGGATAGGACGGGGAGATCTTGTTAGCTGGCCAGCCTTGTCTCCTGACGTGATCCCTTTACAATTCTTTCACGTGGGCGCAAAGAAAAGTAACATGTACTATAAACCCGCAACGTCACCACAGAATATGTAACAACATATTACCGCTGTGTGTACAGCAGTATCTGTGAAAACACTGCAATCTGTACAACGCTGACTTGATTATCACCCCCGCAAGTGTACTGATGCAAACGGTGGGCACTTCGAACATCTGTTGAGATGACGCAGGTTCATCGGACGTGATGTTATCGGCTATTTAAAAGTGCGTTTTCCATGCTGGACGCCATGCAAAAATTTGAGGTTTCTGTGGATATGTCACTAAGAGTTGTATCTAGGACACTAGAACCATATTTAGGACACTAGAATTACGTCTTATCACTACGCTGTACCTTCAGTTTTCATTTCTGTAGAATAAACATACGTGTGCCGTTAAACAAAAGCAGCTTTATCACGAAGGTGATATTCGTTTACCTTTACTGACTGTGCATTCCTGCCTGTTGTGTGAGTCTCTGACGTAGTCGCATTCCTGGAAAATTCGTTTCTCACATTTAGTTTTATTTCGGAAATATATGAAGTGGCAATCCCGTATACATACACATTGACGGAAAAAATCACAATACCAAAAAATAATTAATGTAGTGTTATGAAATTTCGGTAACACGTTCGTCAAGGTGACATATTTAAACGATTAACACTATTACTATAATTTCGTGTCAGAAACAAACTAAAACATTATTGCATACGTTACTGCATTACATTACTACATACATTACGGTTTATATATTAAATCAGTCAAAGAATTTTATATATATATATATATATATATATATATATATATATATATATCAACAAACATTGGTTAATTTAACTATACAAATGCCCAAAAATTAGCAACGTCCAGTGCACTTTGCGTAGCATTTACAAGATCTTCCATAGTACACATAGTTGGAGGTAATGTGCATCGTAGCAGATGCGATGGTATCTTCACGGCAGCTCCACATTCACACTTGAGGGGTCCACCTGGAAGCCACACCTCTGCAGGTTGTTCTTCGATCTTGTGACACAGGAAAGCAGGCGATTTAGTGATTTACATGTAGACCTTTTCTTTGTGTGGCCTGGGGTAAGAGCTTCTTACTGAATCAGCCACTCCTCTAGATGCTGGGGTCTGGCCTACCATGATTAACATTGCAAGCTCACAGGTTAATGTAAGCATCGCAAATAATAAATGCTGGTAGATTAATAACCAATATAACCGTCAGAATGTTGAAAGCAAGCATGCAAACGTGCGTGCAATGTGTCAGTTTGTGAAATGTATTTTCATATCTGTTGCAGTTGGCTGCTCAGTACAGGTACGATTAATGCTGTTTGTGGATGGCACGGGAGATATCGTCCGATGATGTCCCATACGTGCTCGACTGGAGACAGATCTGGTGATCGAGCATACCAGGAGAACATGTCGACACTCTGCTGAACATGTTGGGTTACAACAGCGGTAAGTTGGCGAGAATTATTCTGTTGTAGAACACCCCCTGGAATGCTGTTACTGAATGGAAGCATAACAGGTCGAATTACCAGACAGACGTACAAATTTGCTGTCAAGGTGCGCGGAGTAACCATGATAGCGCTCCTGCTGTCATACAAAATCGCGCCCTACGGTATAAATCCACGTGCACGTCCAGCGCGTGTGGTACGCAGACGGGCTGCTGCAGGCCCTCAACTGGACTCCTTGTAACCAACACACGGCCATCACTGGCACCGTTGTAGAACCAACTTTCATCAGAAGACACAACAGACCTCCCCACTGCCATCCAACGAGCTCTCGCTTGACACCACTGAAGTCGCAAATGGCGATAGTTTGGAGTCAGTGGAATGCACGCTTTACGGCATATGACGCGGAGCTGTCCGTGAGGTAACCGATTTGTATCAGGTCGTTCTGTCACTGTGGTGTCAAGTGCGGCTCAAATTACTGCTTCAGTTGCAGTATGATGTCCCAGAGTCACATGTCGAACACCATGGTCTTCCCTCTCGATAGTGCCACGTGGCCGTCCAGAGCCAGCTCTTCTTGCTATTGTACTATTTCGTGACTACCGTTGTCGGCACTGAGGTACAGTGGCTATATTTCTGCCAAGTATTTCTGCAGTATCACAGAAGGAACATCCAGCTTATTGTATCCTGTTACACGACTTCATTCAAACTCAGTGAGGTGTTGATAATGGTATCTTTGTAGCCTTAAAGGCATCCTTTAATAACATGAACTCACCGCGCTCGGTCTCAGAGGTAACTAACGCTCACGACCGGTACAGTGTTTATTTAAAGGAAACCTGATTTGCATCCTCATAGTGGCACTACTAACACATCTCTTCTGCGACTGGCGCGAAATAAATATAATCAACAATTACGTTCGTTAATGGCCCTGCTAGTATTTTGAATATATACGTACATGCAACCTTAAACAATTACACATCTGACTGACATATTTCTGTTACAGGGATACAGATATCTTTAGGACGTTGTATATATGTGTGTGAATTTGTAATATTAAATCGCGAATTTCCGTCAATGTGGAATCCAATACGACCTACCAGTGCCACCCGTTTATTTTATTGTTAATGTCACACTTATACATTATCTATCAGTTTCTATTGAATTAAACCGAGCGAGGTGGCGCAGTGGTTAGCACACTGGACTCGCATTCGGGAGGACGACGGTCCAATCCCGTCTCCGGCCATCCTGATTTAGGTTTTCCGTGATTTCCCTAAATCGTTTCAAGCAAATGCCGGGATGGTTCCTTTGAAAGGGCACGGCCGAATTCCTTCCCTGTCCTCCCCTAACCCGAGCTTGCGCTCCGTCTCTAATGACCTCGTTGTCGGCGGGACGTTAAAACACTAATCTCCTCCTCTATTGAAATAAAGATATGCAAATTATTTCAGTCTTAAAGCCTAATTATTCACAGGAATTGAGCTATCTAGGAGTATTCACTTAACACATGAAATCCTTGTAGAATAGATTAGTACAGCTTTAAATCAACAAACTGTTTAGGGCGTTACACTGGAGCCTAGTCCAGATACCACGTTGTAAGAATATATCCTTTTCACTTCTGATGATTCAATACTAATGTGCAATACATCACAGTAATAATTTACTTATAGTTATTTTTAATTTAATTACACACCATGTAGCGTATGTAGTTGGACCGTAACTATATCGCTGGCTTGCGTTAACAGCACTACCGACTTTTATTTACACACGTGATATATCTCACGTGTAGCAACAACAAAACATTAAGTATTTAAACAAGCCTAATGATTGCGAAGTGCATTTTACTTACAGTTTACCCAAAAAGAGATATTAACTGCAGACTTCGCTTCTTTTGTCATATTTTATGGAAAATTTAAATTAAGATTAAGTTTACTGCCGAGTCGTCGATATAATTTTAGTCTTGTTGTTTTCTCTATCAATTTCAAACATGTATCTTTCTTTAATTCTTTTAGTATTGTAAAATTATTATCAAGTATCTCTTTTCTATTTATAGCCTACACGTATTAGTTATTTTCAAGTTCTTAGCTCTTTTCATCAAAAAGAATTTGACAGATTATACCCGTATGGCTAGACACAATATTCGTAAATCACATCTCTGACCGTTATTCTCTAAAGCAGCAAACAGGAAAAACTTAATATCTTGACTTTTTCTTTCCTCTGCGTAATTTTTAAAGTATCTTTTCTCTTATTCTTTCTTTCTTTGGGGCTAAAGATCAATTCGTGGAAAATTCTTTTTTTTTTTTTTTTTGCTTCAAAATAAAGAGGTAAAATCTCTGTCCCAAATTTTCAAATTTCAGATATTTGATCCTAACTTTCTTACAGCAGGTTATCGTCGTTAAACAAGTAAAACAAAATTCTACCTCCGCAGGTGTTGGCAAACGCGTCCCACTGAAGCTCTCTAAGTGATTTCTCACTCGCCACAATAATTTGGCAATTAATGTTAATACTTCACAAAGCTCGCTTGCATGTTTCCGCTAGGGTGCGACTGTTAAATAATTCCAGGAAAGCTCTTTGCGAATTTTCGGACAACGAACTCTGTATGGCCAAAGAGAAGTTCCTTTTTAGAACCTGAAGTGTGTTTTAAACAAAGTATCTTGCATTTAAGTAAATACTTCATTTAATGCAAATCACGAAATCAGGCTCCCACAGACATTAAGCAACCACTCAATTACTTTAGAGAGTGCCGAATCCCAACACAAATATCACAATCACTCAATTTCATTACAGTCTGCCGAATTTCAATATAAATACAGCAACCACTCACTTACATTAGAGATAAAAACAGGACCAAAAGCAAAATATTCGGAACAAATCAGATCACTGTCCGATCGCAACAAATATTCAAACAAGAAATACCAGTATACCTGCTTGGTCAAGATAGAGCTCTGCAATAATAGAGTGCTGCAATAATCTAACAATTCATAATACTCGTCCGCTTTATACGTTGCGTCGCAAAATCCCTAGTACTAGCCGTGCTATTCTGCATTTGAAACCATTTCTGTCAACGATAACCGAAACCCACTCTACCGTAATTTACGACTATCATACTAGAGGAGTCCCAAAATTTCCTGGTTATCACTCTCTTTGTAGTTGACTTACGACTTCTACAAATAAGCTCCTGACTAAGTCTGGAGTTCTAGACATATAGCCGGCCGTAGTGGCCGAGCGGTTCTAGGCGCTTCAGTCTGGAACCGCGCGACCGCTACGGTCGTCGCAGGTTCGAATCCTGCCTCAGGCATGGATGTGTGTGATGTCCTTAGGTTAGTTTGGTTTAAGTAGTTCTAAGTTCTAGCAAACAAGCAAACATTTATAATAATGGCCTATAATGACCTTGTCTAAAATCGTAATATCTATGCGCACATCTTATTCCATTCGGCATAAAAACAAATTCTCTATATGCGTCCCTAAATTGTCGTATTAAATCATCCAGATTTGGTTTATAATACCAAAGCTCTTCTAGTACGATAACAGCTGCAGAATAATTTATTTTGTTTCCATAAAACGTAATAGCGAGTTCATCAATCCTCTCTTGATTGTTAGGAACAAGGAAGGCGAGGCGCAGGTCGTCCGGGGAATTTCTGATATGATCCCAGTCGGAATAAAAAACTCCGACGCAGACATTAGCTGTAAACGATAACCTTTATTCAGAATGTAACAGTACCCTTCCTCTTACAAAAAGTCATATAAACTCTATTTCTTACAACATATGTTACATATTTAACCTCACTCTGAACATTATCATTTTTCCCCGGTTCATCACCGGCAATTTGCAGACCAATATAAAATGGATTAGTACCTTGAAACAAACGATTCTTAGCTCTACATTGCGTTTCCAAATCAGTCCATGATTTTACTTTAGATATATCAGCACTTGTTTCAGGTTTAGAATATGTTACAAACTTAAATCTATTCTTCCTAGTATATTTACGCCGTGGAACGCCAGCAGAACGCTCCGGATTAAGGTTAAAAGCATCTTATTAGCACATGCTATACGAACTTTTTCCAAAGCACCTTGATACTCAAATATTTTTTTATTAGCTCTTTCATCCAAAGTAAGACGTTCGATTCTAACATTAATCCTATAAACGTATGTAACTACTTTATTCATTATTACTGAAGCATATTTATTAGAAAAAATTCGTCCGTAATATCATAATGCTGTAGTTTTGCAAAGTTCTTGGCAGATTCATCATGTTTCTCGGCAACCCCCATTTTACCATACTCAAACCTAACACCATCTGTCTGCGTATATTCTGTACGCCATCTAGACATACGACCGAAGTAAGGTCTACTCAGATTCGTCCGTCGGCGTATCCAACGCCTCGGGCGTGCAGCGCGAACCCTGCGGTACATCCTCATCCGACGATATGCAAACGACCTCCTCCGGGGTTTCCACATCCGACGTATCCAATTCCGCCTTCAAAGAACAACAATGCAAAATGTGATAATCAGCATGTACAACATTCAAAAGCGAAATCAATGCTTCGTCACCAATTGAAAATTCATTTGATACAAATATCACCAGGCCACGATGTTTAATAACCATCCCCGGTTTATTCTTTACATTAACAGTGACAGGACGTCCTTCAACTATACGCTTCAAGATTGACGCATATTGCCTACACCTGGACCATTCGAAACACCGTTTCTGTGACCATTTACACCCAAGGGCTGAGTGAACAATTTAACGGGACTAAGTCACTGTGACTTCAAATGTCATCAAATCTTTTGAACAGTCACAAACGCTGTAACATTCTCTTTTAGGGCATGATAATGACTGCGCAGAGGACTAACAACAGAACACAAATATGCAATAATGTCTTTTGTAAACGTAAAATTACTGCAAGAACCACAAAATTCCAATCTTGAGAGAGGCCGGGGTTAGTTGGCATAGCGGGTTGGCTGCAACACAGCTTCTATAACCTGCCACTGCGGATCTAGGTCTCTGTCGTCGTGTTAGTGGTGAATGTCTATAAAGGTAAAACATCCACCGTAACTTTAGTCTACTTGGAAACGTCACGAAGGAAGGATTCCTGTTCCATCGTTTTCCTGAGTGGTGAACAAATTTTTTGATCGAAACTTGTTTGTTCTGGTGGACCTGCAGGTCGAATTACGGCGCTGCCGATGGTGGTTTTTGAAACAGTGGTTTACTTTGGTTGTACGCATGCATCATAATCTTTTGTGTCTTATCTATGTGTGTTCCATCGTTTTCCTGAGTGGTGAACAAATTTTTTGATCGAAACTTGTTTGTTCTGGTGGACCTGCAGGTCGAATTACGGCGCTGCCGATGGTGGTTTTTGAAACAGTGGTTTACTTTGGTTGTACGCATGCATCATAATCTTTTGTGTCTTATCTATGTGTGGTATTCACCTACTTGTAGTATCCATTTTGTTTTTGATATCCGTTTGGAGCTAGCTGGCGTAGTTAGGGGTGCGGTCAGTTGCCAAAGTTATACCAACATATCACATCGAACAAGGCTAACAAAGAATGTCCCACAATCTCAAGAGCCTCGTTAATTAATATAGTGTAAGTGCTTCGTTTTGGTGACATACAATGCCAGTCAGTACCCTGGAAAAATGTCGAAATCGATGGCAACGAGATTTGAGTGCCCATCGTGGTCAAAGAGGGGAAAAACTGGAGATGGCCACATGAGGATGATTCAGTTTCGCACAACCAGAGTAAAATTGCGCGAAAATTGAACCCATCTGTCCAAATAAACGAGCATCCAACTCTTACATTTGTGGTTGAGTTAAAACATTGCAGTAATGCTATTTTAATAAATACGGGTAACTATAATAATAAGCGGAACTTATTTTTCTTGCAGAATTTATTGTTTGTTCATACATTTAAGTTCTTAACGTTGTTTGTACATTTAAGCAGCATTTGTTTCTGTTCAAGTTTTATTTCTTCACGAGGAACTTTTTTTTTGAAGAATTTGTTCTTTGAAAATGAAGTTGCCCCAAGGTTTGATAAAATAAAATGTATCTTCTTCACAATTGCTGTGTGCTGCGTACGTATCCCTACCCATATCAGGTAACGACAACTTACACTGCAATGAACCACCCTAAAGTGTCTTACTTAAATCTAGTTAATTTTTCTCGGTAGCTTTTCGTACTAACCCACCCAACGACGATAGCATAATAAGTTTCATTGACAGTCTCTCTATAAAAGCTTCACCCAGTGAAACAAGGGCAATTACTCTAAAGACAAATCACTGGCCCATCTGACAGTCGCAAAAACCCAGCGTCCATTCATAAGAATCGTCGAAGCGTAGGGAACCAATGCAGAAAAACTGACAACTGTATATAAAATAACCCATCATCACACAGTGCTTACAGCGTACACTTAAAATTAAATAACGGCACATAGGACAAAATACAAACAGATGAAAGCCTAATTGTTTACGGGACATAGCCATATCGATTAAATATGAAAAGGTTCCTACTTAATTCCTTTAATAAACGTTTTCGTTCTTGCACAGTCCGACTAGTAAGGTTTTAGCTAATCTCTGTATTTATATTGTTTGATAAACGCTCCATTTTTATGACAGATTATATTTAACCTAGCCTCCGTAACATCCTTAGACATTTCCGGTCAGTTCTGACAGCTAGTAAAACCCAAAAGCTACCAGTCCTCCTGTTTTCGACCGACTAGAATTACCTGTTCCCATCCATAAATGAAACTACAGGAAGTTCATTACGGCGCTCTACCTTTGGCAGGGAGCGCTGCGCCTCCCCGTTCTCCACCCGTCCAGTTCAACCTGCCACCCTCTTCCTTCGGGTTGCTTCCAACTCCCCAAGCCGCTGTTACCACTTCATTCTTTCACTGCCCGCCCCGATTCCGGACAACCACCCACTGTCCTCTCCTGTATCTCAACACACAAATCTTACTCCCCGCTGTCTTTTGATTGGCTGTCTCCTAAACAACTACAGCGACGAGCTCTCCTTCGTCACTCAAATGGTTAAAATGGCTCTGAGCACTGTGGGACTTAACGTCTGAGGCCATCAGTCCCCTAGAACTTAGAACTACTTAAACCTAAGTAGGCTAAGGACATCACACACATCCATTCCCGAGGCAGAATTCGAACCTGCGGTCGTAGCAGTCGCGCGGTTCCGGACTGAAGCTCCTAGGACCGCTCGACCACCGCGGCCGGCCCTTCGTCATTCAGTCCCCTGCAACCCTTACCTCTCTTGCTCCGCCCAGATGAATTCCTCGGTGTAACTGTGGCCTGGGAGGAACAACTATTAAAGTGAACTAGAAAGTAACTTTTGGCAGCTGCTCCATTCGGAGATCGCAAAATATCTCCGAGTTCCCAGAGCCGCTACGGTTCCATAACAACTCGAAGGGTCGAAAGGCGTCGTGGTCGATATTTCCGATACTGGTTTAATTTGGCTGTGTACTGTATTTGGCAGCTACCGTGAGACCTCCGTTCTATTTTTGCAAAATAGTATCAGAGTTCCAACAGCCGCTATGGTTCCATAACGACCAGGGCTGGTGGCCAGGGGGGGGGGGGGGGGGGGAAGGGCTATGGGGGCTGTCGCCCCCCCCCCCTTATGGAGTATTATTCTACACAGGATAAAATGACTTCAGAAATCAGCGAATATATTACTCCAAGAGACTGAATCAGTTTTTAACAATTATGTAGAAATATAGGTTGCAATGTGTTTCAAACACATTTTAACAATAGAATAAGAGCGGCAAATAGCTTACTATCTAAACCAATAAATATCATTTAACTTAAAATGGGCGTCTCATTGTTTATTAATACACATTTTTTACCCTAAATTCAAAAACAGTAATTAAAAAACTACTTTACGCAACATCAAATGTTATGAATTTGTCGGTGGAGGACCTCAACTCTCCTTTTGTTAAGCAATATTCCATTCCTCCAAATCCCCTCCCCCCCCCCCCCCACAATTAGCCCCCTCTCCCTTTGACCGGCTTCTAGAATCATCCCTGACAACGACTACATTGGTTGCAAGGCATCCTGACAGACATTTCTGAGAACGGCTAGAATTCGCTGTGTTCAGAGTTCCCAGGGTCCGTGTCCCGAGAGTGCGGCCAGTCGCCCTCTCTGTCTCCAGAAGCCGGCCGTAATCCAGCAAGCTATTCTCTTCGTGGTCGAAGCACCGGGCTTTACAACTTACCCATTTTACTAAAGCGTGACCAGTATAGAGCCTGACTACGCCTTCAGATTAAAGTTTCACTAGATAAGCCGTCACCCGAGGGTGTACATGGAGGACCATTAAATTGAAGGGACTTTTTTCACGTTCTCCATTTGATTAATGTAGAAAATGCTCAAAATGGCGAATTTCCTTAACATTTCATGCAAGTTACGTTCGAATGTAAGGTGAAGCCACGCTGTGGCGCAGGTATATCGGTTTTACTTCATTCGGAGGATTCGCACGCAAACAGTTGTCCCAGTCTGAGAGGCAAAGAGACTTAGCCGCCTTACGGGCCGAGTCTGCATCAGCGGTTCGTTCCCTCCCGCTATTATGCTGACTACTGGGCCTACTTGTGTACTGTGCACACACAGTGTGATGCGGCGGCCGAGTTTACAAATACCACCGAGAGCCAAAATCCACCTCAGACGTCTTCACTTTGCGGACAGTAGTGTTGCGGAAGGCACCGCCTTTTTGTCTACATCTACATTTATACTCCGCAAGCCACCCAACGGTGTGTGGCGGAGGGCACTTTAGGTGCCACTGTCATTACCTCTCTTTCCTGTTCCAGTCGCGTATGGTTCGCGCGAAGAACGACTGCCGGAAAGCCTCCGTGCGCGCTCGAATCTCTCTAATTTTACATTCGTGATCTCCTCGGGAGGTATAAGTAGGGGGAAGCAATATATTCGATACCTCATCCAGAAACGCACCCTCTCGAAACCTGGACAGCAAGCTATACCGCGATGCAGAGCGCCTCTCTTGCAGAGTCTGCCACTGGAGTTTGCTAAACATCTCCGTAACGCTATCATGCTTACCAAATAACCCTGTCACGAAACGCGCCGCTCTTCTTTGGATCTTCTCTATCTCCTCTGTCAACCCGACCTGGTACGGATCCCACACTGATGAGCAATACTCAAGTATAGGTCGAACGAGTGTTTTGTAAGCCACCTCCTTTGTTGTTGGACTACATTTTCTAAGGACTCTCCCAATGAATCTCAACCTGGCACCCGCCTTACCAACAATTAATTTTATATGATAATTCCACTTCAAATCGTTCCGTACGCATATTTCCAGATATTTTACAGAAGTAACTGCTACCAGTGTTTGTTCCGCTATCATATGATCATATAATAAAGGATCCTGCTTTCTATGTATTCGCAATACATTACATTTGTCTATGTTAAGCGTCGGTTGACACTCCCTGCACCAAGTTCCTGTCCGCTGCAGATCTTCCTGCATTTCGCTGCTATTTTCTAAAGCTGCAACTTCTCTGTATACTTCAGCATCATCCGCGAAAAGCCGCATGGAACTTCCGACACTATCTACTAGTCACTGAAGTATTGTCTCTCATCATTTTCGGAGTGGCCGTGTACTAGCGCCGTGTTTATAGATCAACATGGTTCGCGTTCGGAAGCTTGCAGCAGCCACGTTGTTTGCTAACGAACAATTCCACAGCTTGTAGAGCCAACGCCCCGTATCGCGACCTCACAAATCGTTGTGAGGTAAGTTAGGTCGTTCGGCCTTGCTCCTTTTTCGTTACTCGGATCACACGACTAGCGTCTGAATCATGCTCTCATTCGGTCATTCCTCGCTCTCTAGCGAATGGACGTAATCTCGTTTAACTCCAATGTGTTCTGATGTATTTTCTTGTTTTAATTCCTTGTCCTACACCAAGGTGGCTTCGTGCCAAGTCACTAAGATGTGTGGGTGCATGTTATAAGACTTGGAAAAGGGCTACCGCACATTCGTGTATTTTAATGTAATACATATGCCAATTTCAATCATATTTAATGCCTATCATGTTCTGTGACTTTCCCACTGTTCCTTCGCTGCCAAATGAAGTTATCAATTAGGCGTCGAAACAACTGCATAGGCAAGAGGTCCGATGCCTTTACGACCCAGGGGCCGCAGATTAGCGAATGTAACTTCCTGTCTGGGAGGGAAATGCGATAGGCGGAAGAACACCATACCGCATCAGTCAACCAGTTCAAACAACAGATCATCATTTACAGATCATGCTGCAATTCGGCTGCCTTCACCACAAGAACACAGGTGTGTAATAAGAGATGTGTCGATGCATAGGGTGACACATATGTAATCATTTTTTTCTCGCTCGACACGAGAATGGAGTAAGACCGGGAGAAGGTAAAATGGACAGTGAGCTGCGGAGTATATACGAGTATTTAGATGTTAAATGTCAGGAAAAAATCAGGGAATATGCCCAGATGGATATATGAATCAACAAAACATGAGAGCAATAGCTTGATCGATGGTATAAAACATTCCGAATGCATTATTAGCCTGAAAACTAGCCAGTGGAAGCTCCCACTGGTGTGTGATGTGTGAAGCACATTGTCTGACACCCGAATATACACGTGTGATTTCAAAATTTTATAGTAATATATGTATGGATTACTGAAAAAGAAAAGGAAAAAGGAAATCCAGAGAAGTTTGTGGTCGTAGTGTACGCGGATGTGAACCCCTTGGGCAGCCGCCAGAAAAATGAACGGCTGCAGTGAAAAATTACATCTGTACCTGTGTACAATAAGCTCATTCAGCGTGACAAATTATTTTCAGACAAGCGACAACCGATGGAACGATTGCTGACTATTATTCCATTAATTCAGTTCAGTTCTATGCGCTATCGAAGACAGATCGCGGCCGTCCGACATACAACTGTATTCATATTAAACATCGCCTGTTTGTTTCTTGACACATGCATTTTATTTTCTAGATGACACGTAATCAGGAGACAGACAGCACTTCGTCTGTCCACACAACAGGACGTGCTCTCAAGTCGTTCTGCTTTACGCTACCCGTTAAGACGTTTCAAAAGAACCATAAACCGTGAACAACTTCAGTTCACCAACAGCATTACAATTCTCGTTATATAAAATGGCAAGGGCCACTCTGCAGATGAATGCTCTTGAAAGCGGATACAATATACAAAGATCCTACACTCTTTTCGTTGTATTCTCTTTTTAAAAATTACTTATATATCTCTTAAAACTTTCATGCTTTCTTTTCTTTTTCCCAGACAAAACGACCTTTGTTGTTTTAAGAAGAGATCCATAAATAAGTGTTCAATTTTCGGGGATTCAGTGAGTGGATTATCTGAGAGATCGATGATTTTTAAGCACTCTCAAGATAGTAACTGAATAACAACAATTTTGTGGGAGTACACTCTGTCACTGTGTGAAACTTGAACAGTATTATTTTGAACTGTAGTTGACGCACTTAATAGCGGTTCTCTGACAGCTACAATGTTATCACATTGACAGCAGTAAAACTAGCTATTCCTACAGCGTTTATATGTAATAATGTTTTCGTCTCTTCCTCTGTATGGTAATCATTGATTCCCGTAAATGATTATTCATTAAAAATTTTAAATTGATAGTGTTAGGCAAATTAATATAGTGATAATTTGGGAACAGTAAACCTAGTTTATTGTATAATGCGTTTGAATGTATATCAGAAAGTACGATCGTTTCCCTGTCCACATTTTTTTCCCGGTAGATGTAAAAAGAGCAGAAGAGTAGAAACGGAAAACTCTCTAAGTGATACGCGTTTTCTGCGCTGTTGTGTCCTCGATACTCTGTTGCGGTCACTAGACGTTTTTCACGTATCGTACCATTTAGGAAGTGTTTCATGTATTATTAGGGGCAGTATGGTCTCTGTGCCAAGCAGCACTTCCCACAGGAGTTCAAATGCCACGCGTCATAATGTCTGTTCTGCAAGATTTACACAAGACTGAAGAATCAGCTCAAGCTATCAACCCATTCCACGTAATTCCAGTACATACAACATTCTTTGCTTTTAAAGGTGCTGCAGAAAAATTCTTATCAATACAGGCGTATATGGTCTCCAAATGCATCATCATCACAGTGTCTCATACTCATGCATCTCAAACAACTACTAAAAATCCCTACTTTGAAACAGAAGAATGGAAAAATGTGTGCCATACCGTACTTCAAACTAAAGACCAGCCACGTTTTTCAGCGGCAAAACAGAAAGACCTGTTGACGATGTTGCCAAAAAATGGTTCAAATGGCTCTGAGCACTATGGGACTTAACATCTATGGTCATCAGTCCCCTAGAACTTAGAACTACTTAAACCTAACTAACCTAAGGACATCACACAACACCCAGTCATCACGAGGCAGAGAAAATCCCTGACCCCGCCGGGAATCGAACCCGGGAACCCGGGCGTGGGAAGCGAACGATGTTGCCATTTATTTCTCAACAGTATAGGACATTTTACAGTAAACTTTGCAACATCTGGTCTCACAAATGAAGTTATGTAATAAACAGAAATCAATACTAAAAGATCTTTTTTTCGTGAGCTTGGTTTTGTAATTCTCTCTTAAAGAAAAAATAAAATAAATTAGAAACGGCTTTTGCTGACTACAGTTATAGTGCTTAAAATATTACTGCTGTATTTCTGTACTTGTACTGTCACAAATAAAACGTAGTGCCTCTGTATTAATGGCACTTGGAACAAAATCTTTCTTACTGACATTTATAACCAGTCAGTTTCCTGGTATTGTACTTAGAACGTTATTAATGAATTATTTGTATTCTGATTCGTCTCAGTTTTTGCAGTAGCGAGATGGGCGGCAAAATCCTGTGGCATCAAAATGCCTTCCCTATTTTTGGATACCAGTAAGTTATGTTCAAGAAGAGGTGTACTGTTTTTTTGATTTTCCTGACAAATGTGGGGTCTGCCCTTTAGAAAGTTCTCCACTTCCACTTCAATTAGTTCACTTAGCATTCGACTGATCTAACAAGTAATGCGAAAACTGTAAACAAACACACGCACGCACACACACACACACACACACACACACACACACACACACACAACAGGTAACGCACTTGCTATTTTTCGCATATACTGTCGAAGTAGACTATAATTTGTATCATTGAAGTTATGTCAACATTAACGGTCACAGATGGAGTCATGTTTAAGTAACCGGAAACAACTGTGTTATCGTTGCATAAATTGCATAAATCCTAAATGTACTTCATCACTGCGTGATTTCGCAGCATCACACAGAACTGCCAAGAGTGGAAGGCACATCATGTACGAGGGGAAAAACTTATGACGTATAGGAAGTCTAAATAAGGTGTCTCAGTGACAAATATTTTTTTACGAACTGATATAGTGACCAATACAGTAAAAAAAAAAATATTTTTCATTTCTTCGCTTAAAGTGTGTGCAATGGACTTGGCGTATCAAAATACACTGGCGAAGACGACAAACTGGTCATTTTTCACGAGGGGTCACCCAGCATGATTTGGGAGTGATGGTGCTTCGATGTTTGCGAACTGTGAGGTGGTTGTGTTTGGTAGGCTAATAGAGTGGAAGGTGCGTTTACGGAGTATGCCTAATGGAATTCCTGTCCGTGCGCTACTTCTTCCTGTAGTCTTTCGTTCTTTTCATAATGGGATAGTTGCGCTGTGTACCAGTGTAGTAACGTTATTGCCAGCATTACGAGATGTACCAGTAGACAAGCAACGAAATGACTGGCATGAAGTATACATGCAGCAAGCCTAATGACATCAGCACAGCTTGTGCACGAATGTCTGCGAAAAGGTATGTCAGTGGAAATACCACGCATCATTCCACTTCCGTGGGAACTGAGAAAAGACAACGAGAGATCTGGAGGTTGAAGAGAGCTCCCGTATTTTCCTCCTGGAGTTTATGTGTATTTGTAGTGTTTATATACAGAAAACAGTGTTTTCTGTGGTTTTTACATTTTCTTGTACGTACAACAGTACTGTGAAATCCCCTTTACGTGTGGTACGTCATTCAACCCCAAATTGCTGTATTCTATTTTTTATTGAGGCTAAATACTTCTAACTGCGCTGTTAATGTTTCTCTAATGCTCTCTGTTCTCCTACAAAGGCTATAAAGGCTGTTTGAGCGGTGTTACTGCAAGAACAGTTGGTGTTACATTCCTTGCACACTTTCTTATCTACAGCCCAGAGTGTGTGTGTGTGTGTGTGTGTGTGTGTGTGTGTGTCAAACTACATGCGAAAAATACGTAAAATTTTGTTATTAGTTGCTTAATTTTTTTTATTTTTATGTCACCCGATACGATTTGTGTAAATACGCTAAGAGAAAAAAAATCGCAACACCAAAAAAGTAATGTAGAGCAATGAACTTAGGGAATACATTTGTCTCTCGGTAGCATATTTAAGTGATTAACAGTGAGATAAGTCATAAAGTACAGTTATTGTTTTGTTAGATTGTCAGGGCATTAGTCAACAGATACACCCAACGGTCGAAACCGGTCACACGGACGTCGGAGTAACATCATGGGTAAGTATCACAGCGGTTAACCACAGAGGTATAAACGCGCTGAACCTCTTGTTTTGGGCTATATCAGATGGCGGACTCGGCTTGAAGTTTGTGACTTAATGGAAACTCTATTCTTTTTTTTACCTCTAGGCATCTCCCTTCCTTTTTCACCTCCATGTCTTTGAAGATCTACATTACATCTACGTCTACATCTACGTGATAACTCTTCTATTCACACTAAAGTCCCTCTTAGAGGGTTCAGCGAACCACTTTCAAGCTGTCTCTCTACCGTTCTTCTTGAATGGCGTGCGGGAAAAAGAGCTCTTAAATTTTTCTGTACGAGCCCTGATTTCTCTTACTTTATCGTGATAATCATTTCCCCTTTGTAGGTGGTGCCAACTGAATGTTTTCGCAATCGGAGGAGAAAACTGGTGTTTTAATGATTGCCACTGCAATTCACGTCTTGATTAACCTTCGAATCCTTGCCACTAATTAAATCTTTGACTATGGATTGTTTTTGTTATGTCTCTGTTCATCTGTTATTGTAATATAAAATTGGAATAAAATATTCTACATAGTTTTGAAGTTAAAAATATGTCTGTTCTTTTAGAATGTTCTGTGGTTCCTAAAATGTGTGCATATACATTTCCATTTCTTCAAGTACGTTCACCGCTAGTTCCTGTGGTATTACGTGTAGGATGTTCATTGCTTGTTCTATTTGGTCTGCTTTGTGGTTCTTGAATCTTAATTGTTTGAAAAAATAGAAATATTACTCTCGTAGTTTCTAGTGTGCTCTCGATATCTAATGGCAAAATTTCGTCCTCTTGAACATATGTTAAAAACGTAAAATTTGCGGCGGCAGATAAACAGGCATAACAAAAACACTTTATAATCGAATACGAAATTAGCAGAAAAGATCAGACGGTTGATCAGCTAACTTCATAGACTATGTATAACACCTTCCTAACCATATAGCACCGTTTTGCAACCATGGAGGTACAAAAAAGAAAGGAGTTTTCATTACGTTACAAACTTGAAGCTGACGTCCGCCATCTTACATAGCCTAAAGCATTAGTTTCACTCATTTAGACCTCCATACTTAACCACGGTGATACATCCCCGTAATGTCATTGTGACGTGTCCGTGCCCAGTTTCGATTGTTGGGGATATCTATCCACATTTATGGTCGTATCCCAAATAGAATCTAGTGCTTTGATTGTGCAGAGTCGTAGATGTTTCATCAACACTGACAGCTTGCATCGTCAGCTGATGTAGTAATCGATCCGATCGTAATCTAAAGTTTAAAGACTTCAAATTTCATTGGTAAGTGGAGCCATGAACCAATACTTTCTTTTGTATACAAGAATTATGGTTGCAATGCCTAGTTTTGTTCTAACCTGTGGTTTCCATTGCCTTCCAAAATGCAAACTCTCCTGCATCAGAGTCACAGTATCAACAGTCCTGGTCCCGCCCAACCCACGGCTACGTGCTCTAAATTCTTCCCACGTGCTGTAGTGACTGAAAACTAACTACGTTGGCGACACTACATAGCACTTACAATTTGACCTGTCAGGCGGAGTTTAAACGCTAAGACCACTACTTAGCCACTCTGATGCTACACACAAGGATCGAATCCCACTAGGTTACGAACAAATATTGATTTAAATGGTCTACGAAAATATCTCTTAAATAACAGCAGTTAAGAAATTCGACAAGAAATAATTTTTTTCCCATCCTAACAATTAACGCGAATACAAACTCTCTATACTGTTTCTAAAATGAGCCAGCAGATTATATTACGTGAGAATGCAACAGATATCCTAAATTTAAAATTCTGTTTTATGCAGTTTAGTTGTGGCATATAACGACTGATTTTACAATTTCAATAAATGTTGAAGAACTGAACTCTAGGATCACATTAAACGCATATTAACTATCTTGTTTCATGAACGACACACAGTCTAGATCACGTACTTTTTATTATAATACAGATTTCGCACCGAGCGAGGTGGCGCATTGGTTAGCACACTACACTCGCATTCTGGAGGGCGACGGTTCAAACCCGCGTCCTGCCATCCTGATTTCGGTTACCCGTGATTTCCCTAAATCACTTCAGGCAAATGCCGGGTTGGTTCCTTTGAAAGGGCACGGCCGACTTTCTTCCTCATCCCTCCCTAATACTATGGGACCGATGAACTCGCTGGCTGGTCCCCTCCAGAAATAAACCAACCAACCGACCGATTTCGGCGTAATTAGTTCATCAAATTCAAAATGGTTCAAATGGCTCTGAGCACTATGGGACTTAACTTCTGAGGTCATCAGTCCCCTAGAACGTAGAACTACTTAAACCTAACTAACCTAAGGACATCAAACACATCCATGCCCGAGGCAGAATTCGAACCTGCGGTCTCGAGGTTCCAGACTGTAGCGCCTAGAACCGCTCGGCCACATTCGGCCGGCCAATTAGTTCATCTTCGCATTTAAAGATTAGGTTAGGTCTAGTTAGATACATGATATGACAGCTATCACCCTCACCATATTTTACGTCTAGAGACGGCCAAATTCTGTCATTAAGTAAAATACATTATCTAGGCAGCCACTTTTTCGTAAATCATTTAACAAAATCACTATATTTTCTTGACACGGTGCCGTCTTTCTGCTAACTCGTTGGGTATTCATAACGTATTTGGAAAATTAATTTAGGAATTGCATGCGAAACCTATGGCATTGTGTTAATGCTAGGACGAAGTCTGCAAGATCCAATATTAATTCACT
This sequence comes from Schistocerca cancellata, assembly GCF_023864275.1. NCBI lineage: Eukaryota > Metazoa > Arthropoda > Insecta > Orthoptera > Acrididae > Schistocerca > Schistocerca cancellata. The sequence goes on along the minus strand of NC_064630.1, from coordinate 501,386,698 downwards.
TCAAATATATCTTTTAGCGCAATGTTTGATTTTACGGAAGTGATGAAAATTATTGTCGAATTTCCATAGCAAGGGCCAGTGTGTATCAAACGGGAGTGAGTGTACACAATCGGGTATCGAGAATTGTTGTGAGTATAGACAATTCTTTCCATTCTCGTCAGATTTCTGCAATGTGAAATAGGAGGTGTATTCTGAATTATGGTATTTTAATTCTCGATTCGATTTTTGAGAACACTGACACCAGATTAGATTTCAGAATTTATCAGTTACTGGATTACCCATTGTTATCCATGGGAAGTATGCCTGCGAATGAGGAGCCAATACTGATCTACAAAAGCAGTCACTTCAGCACATGGTGCAGCAAACTTTGGTTTCTGGACCTGAATACTTTGGAGCCTGAAATTAAGCTTACTTGTTGCATCGTCACATCAACACACACACACACACACACACACACACACAAACACACACAGAGAGAGAGAGAGAGAGAGAGCAAACCGAATACTTTATCTCATTTCCAGCTCATCCCCTGAAATGTTGTATTTACTTCTGCACCAAGTGTCGTACAATTCCAGTTCTTTCAACAATGAATTGAAGAACTCAATACAATGATCGGAATTTAGACACGACGATTAACTCAATAAAAAAAAATAATAACGAATTTTCGGTATGTAAGAAAGAAAATTCTGTAGAACATAATGTACCTGTATTTCCACATTACTATTGCTGATGTTATAATTTTCAGTGACTAGAATGAACTAAACGGCGTCTCGTACCGTTTTCCTGATACCGGTAAGTAAATTTTCTGCAGAGTTACATAATTATTCCAGTTCGTAGCCAAGTGATCCGTTGTTCATTATAGTAGTGACTATATTTTTTCTTCACTACTTATCAGATACAACATATGCACTTTGATATCGAATCAAAGAGAAATAAAATTCTGAAACATCCCCATCCACTAGGCAAAATATAGTAGCTCTTTCTGTGGGATGCTTGTGCAACGAGTATGCCTATTTGCTAAGTCTTCATTCAAAAGTTGGCTCCCTTTCAAAGTAAGTTTTACTGAGCTTTCTGTAACCACGATTAAATACAACTGAACTAAAAGTGAAAGTGAGGTCTTACAAAATGTTTTAGCTAGTCACGATTCTTTTCTTTCGTCAAAAGGAGGATTTTCTGAAAAAGAAATCAAAGAAAGAAACGTAGATAGCAATAGTGGCATTAACTGCACTGTCATTAAGCTGTTCTCAGACGACGTGACAATGTGAAGAGGGGAAAGATGTGGTCATAGTTTCTAATGTGCACAGTATGTGCTCACAGAAACAGTAACATGGGACATGCTCAGCAACACTCTCCAGCGCCAGTTGTCGGCAACGCCTGTCTTGCCAAACGCACAGAATTTGTTTCCCAGAAAGGACATATGTGAAATAGCTGAATTAACTTAGTTAGTGGTTCTCGAAGATGGGTGGAGGAAATTCTAAAGAATAGTAAGGAGATGTCAGTGGATATCATGGCACTCCATGAGTAGAAATCGGTGCATTAAAATTAATCTATTTCCTCTAGGAATAAATGGATTTGATCAAGCAAACAAAGTTTTGAACATATTAGTGACTCAAATTTTTGTGACCAACCAGAATGGAATACATTTCACTGTTTTCTGAGAGCGGTACACCATAACATATACTAGATAGGCCTGCATTATTAAAGTTCTAGAAGTATGTATTTTTAACTATTTTTCTCCATATCTTCAAAATTCATTGTAAGCAAAGGTTTTGTTTCCAAATAATCAGTACAAGATTCACACAGACATATGTCTAGTATAACATCTGAAGAATTTTATATTCTCATCCACACATTTCGGTTTTCGGCAGCAGTTTTGCCTGCCAGTCCACCATTTACCGAGATTTTATTTTAACAAGTGGTACCAAAAACGAAGAGTGTTTGCTAGGTCTGTAGTGCACTGATGCTTTGGCAGAGCATATTTTTATGGCACACCAGTTATAATCTAAACCCGCAAACTACAGCAATTTTGCCTCAGAAACTGATATGTTGGTATGGCATCTACTCAGCTCCACATGGAACGTAGAAAGCAAACATGTATCACATTGGTTCATGCTTAACAGAAATGAAGAAAATTACAATTGTAATAAGCTGCTGCTCACATTTGGTAATTCCCCACAATGTGAAACACCATGTTATCATGCCACAAAACTAACTTTTCCCCATATACAAATTCACATTTGCACCACAAGTGAGGCCAAATGAAGCATGTTTTGGAACTTACAGTATCAAGGAAACCACCAGGTGTACGATTGAAATATGTTTAGGAAAACAATATAAATCCTAAACTAGGATGAATCAGGTGGTATGGGCAAAAACATGTTTTTTGATAGCCCCTGACATATAGGCTACTCTGCAAGACAGGCTTGTTGTGTGGGAACAGTATTGGACTGCCAAATCAACCTACTTTTCAGGGCAGCCTACAAGCAATGAACAACTTTCTCGGCCCTAACATGCAGGTTGCCCTATATGACAGATGTGTCGCACTGAGTAGTATCAGCCCACTTTGTTCGGTTCTCGTGCTGCTGAGAATGGCTAGGGATAGGTTGAGATGGACAGGGGAGGGTATAGACAGAGTGAGGGGAGGAGGAAATGCACAGAGAGAGGCGAGAAGGGGGAGATGCATAAGGCGGTGAAAGAGGAAGAAGGTAGACAGAGACAGTGAGAGAGGGGGGGAGACGGAATGACCAGAAGGGGTTGGGAGGAATAGATGGTCAGAGAGACAGAAGGTGGAGGAAATGGACAAAGAGTAGGGGAGAAGGAGATGAAGAGACACATAGAGTGCAGAGGGAATACAGACAGACAGAAATCGAAGGATGAGATGGACAGACAGAGGGAGGAAGCAGTGGACATGGAGAGGGGGAGAAGGAGGCATGTTCAGTGTATGTGATGAATACATATGTGACCAAAGCTACAGGGAAACGACTGATTATATACTGGGTGGTTATAATTAAACTTTTCCTATTTAACACATTATAACACAGAAACTAATTACTGTACATATACCAAACTTAGTAGCATTAATGTACAGAGTAAGGAGTGCATGATTTCCATGCACCACAGTGCCATCGTCCAGTTCCAACTATGGCCACGAGGTGCCGTGATCAGTCATCAGGATTCATAGTGTCACACACCTGACCAGTCGCAGTGCACTTCTTGATTTGTCAACATGAGCTAGAACAAAAGGAGCAGGGCATTACTGGTGAAGCTCTGTTATCAAAACAACAGTAATGCTGCAGCTGCGCTTCGAGAATATCGCTCACTTAAAGGATTATGGAAGGGTGCTCTTTCTCCACCTGCTGTGCAGACCATGATGAAGGAACTCAAATCAACTGGAGAACTGGGCTTCACTCCAGGGAGAGGCCAATGAAATAGCTACTGCTATGGCAGACACTGCTGCATGCAATTCCCGAGTGTCAGGCAGTGTGCATGCTGTCTCATGACAGTTGAACATCCTGTTGTCCACTGTAATGTAGGTGCTTTGAACCATTCTAAATGGTATCTGTACAAGATCCATATCATAGAGCAGCTTGCACCACAGGACGCACAGCGACGTGTTGCCTTTGCTCTCCACTGTCTTTCAAGCATTGAAGTTGATGCTTTGTTCCCTGGACCAGCCTATGGACAGATGAAGCTCATTTTTCTCTGATAAATGAGGTGAACACACAGAATTGCCAAGTATGGGGATCTTCACCTCCAGTCACTGTGCAGGAAGTCCTCTCTATGGTGAATGTGTCACTGTATGGTGTGGCTTCACAGCTAAACTCATCATTGGCCCTTCTTGTTTGAAGAGATAGGCGCTCAGGAGGCAAAGATGAGCAATGTGACTGGCCAGCGTTACTATGATATGCTACGCCAGCATGTTATACCCGGCCTTTAGGACGGAGATGCATTGAAGTCAAGAGTTTCCTTGCTAGATGGAGCCCCACCGCACATCGCTCATGAAGTTCACCTGCTTCTCCGAATTATCAATAGATCGTTTCCAAATGCTTGGCTGGCATGATCACCTGACACATGTGCTGATCTGAAGCGCAGCAAATCAAGAGAAGTAGCCATCATATCTCTGGACATGCTTCGTTCTGCTGTATAGAATGCAATCCTGTGCTTTCAGATTATTTTCGACACTGATTGGGGCCATATTGAGCCCCTTTTTTTTATCAGTAATGGTACCATTATGCAATGGCATAATGTACCATAGCAACAAATTCAAAGTGTTTTAACTGAAATGATTCTGCATTATTTCTCTTTCCCATCAACTTGACATTAATGCTACCACGTTTGGTCCAAGTACAGTAATTAGTTCCCATGTTATAACATTTAAATAGGGAATGTTTAATTATAACCAACGAGTATATATATATATATATATATATATATATATATATATATATATATATATATACGGGGTGTCCCAGCTATCTTGTCCACCCAAAATATCTCTAGAACAATAACAGCTATTGGAAAACGACTTTCACCGGTATCAATGTAGGGCTGGGGCCCATGAATGTACATACACTCCTGGAAATGGAAAAAAGAACACATTGACACCGGTGTGTCAGACCCACCATACTTGCTCCGGACACTGCGAGAGGGCTGTACAAGCAATGATCACACGCACGGCACAGCGGACACACCAGGAACCGCGGTGTTGGCCGTCGAATGGCGCTAGCTGCGCAGCATTTGTGCACCGCCGCCGTCAGTGTCAGCCAGTTTGCCGTGGCATACGGAGCTCCATCGCAGTCTTTAACACTGGTAGCATGCCGCGACAGCGTGGACGTGAACAGTATGTGCAGTTGACGGACTTTGAGCGAGGGCGTATAGTGGGCATGCGGGAGGCCGGGTGGACGTACCGCCGAATTGCTCAACACGTGGGGCGTGAGGTCTCCACAGTACATCGATGTTGTCGCCAGTGGTCGGCGGAAGGTGCACGTGCCCGTCGACCTGGGACCGGACCGCAGCGACGCACGGATGCACGCCAAGACCGTAGGATCCTACGCAGTGCCGTAGGGGACCGCACCGCCACTTCCCAGCAAATTAGGGACACTGTTGCTCCTGGGGTATCGGCGAGGACCATTCGCAACCGTCTCCATGAAGCTGGGCTACGGTCCCGCACACCGTTAGGCCGTCTTCCGCTCACGCCCCAACATCGTGCAGCCCGCCTCCAGTGGTGTCGCGACAGGCGTGAATGGAGGGACGAATGGAGACGTGTCGTCTTCAGCGATGAGAGTCGCTTCTGCCTTGCTGCCAATGATGGTCGTATGCGTGTTTGGCGCCGTGCAGGTGAGCGCCACAATCAGGACTGCATACGACCGAGGCACACAGGGCCAACACCCGGCATCATAGTGTGGGGAGCGATCTCCTACACTGGCCGTACACCACTGGTGATCGTCGAGGGGACACTGAATAGTGCACGGTACATCCAAACCGTCATCGAACCCATCGTTCTACCATTCCTAGACCGGCAGGGGAACTTGCTGTTCCAACAGGACAATGCACGTCCGCATGTATCCCGTGCCACCCAACGTGCTCTAGAAGGTGTAAGTCAACTAGTCTGGCCAGCAAGATCTCCGGATCTGTCCCCCATTGAGCATGTTTGGGACTGGATGAAGCGTCGTCTCACGCGGTCTGCACGTCCAGCACGAACGCTGGTCCAACTGAGGCGCCAGGTGGAAATGGCATGGCAAGCCGTTCCACAGGACTACATCCAGCATCTCTACGATCGTCTCCATGGGAGAATAGTAGCCTGCATTGCTGCGAAAGGTGGATATACACTGTACTAGTGCCGACATTGTGCATGCTCTGTTGCCTGTGTCTATGTGCCTGTGGTTCTGTCAGTGTGATCATGTGATGTATCTGACCCCAGGAATGTGTCAATAAAGTTTCCCCTTCCTGGGACAATGAATTCACGGTGTTCTTATTTCAGTTTTCAGGAGTGTATTTGGAAATATTCTAAAACAAATGCATGTGCGTTTTTTAACACAAACTTATGTATTTTTAAATGGACCTCGTATATTTTTTCTCCAGCAATCCATAGCATGACAAAGCACATACACAATGGCGTTGATTGCATCGCAATATTCCCATTACATCCCGAGATACTGAGACGCGAAGTTGACGCTTGAAACACCCGACATGCGCTGCTAGCGCACGTCCTGAGGCTCTGGCGTGAACCCCATGCTGCCCGTAATCGCGATGTGATTGACATGTGTAATCACACCTCCATACTTATGAAGAGGTCCGAAACGAATAATACGGTCTGCTGCCATCAACTCTCATAAGCACATAATTGTTTTCCTCTTGCCCGTTTTACGTATCTACGTACACAATATGAACCAGTACCGATCGGTGTACACCCGTCAGATTGTCTTATTTATCCTGCACACCCAAAATAAGGTTTATCTAATGTGTTATATGACCCACTGTGCCTGTCGCGCAGGGCCTGGCTCTACCTAGTCAAGTGTCCTACGTAGTTCCCACTACTGCCACAGTTTCGCGCCGGATGTTTGGTCGTCTCACATCTCGTCTACGTGAAACGGGAAGATTAAATCCAAGACCTCGACATCATCCTAGAACACGCACAGATGAACGTGCTGAAGTTGCTGTGCTCGCTACCATAGTTGTGAATCCTCAAATCAGCACACGTCAAAATGAACGTGAAGTTGGTGTGTCGAAATCAAGTGCACAGCGTATTCTTAAACGTCATAAATTTCATCCTTACCATGTTCATTTACACCAGGATCTTCATGGAAATTACTTCCGCAATAGGGTAACATTTTGTCGGTGGGCTCAGCAAGAACTTCTGACAAATCCAAATTTTTTTGCAGATGTTCTCTTTACCGACGAGACATCATTTTCCAACAAAGGAATTGTCAATATGAGGAATATGCATTATTGGTCCGCAGACAATCCAAAATGGCTCCGTCAGGTAGAGCATCAACGTCCGTGGAAAGTTAATGTCTGGTGTGGGATTATCGGAGATACCATTATCGGACCTTTCTTTATAAATGGCAGACAATCCTCCGGATTTATACGACACAATCTTCCTGTTCTCTTGGACACCGTACCTCTGAACCGGAGAATGGTCATGTGGTATCAGCATGACGGATGCCCTGCACATAACGCCTTACGAGCACGACGACTTCTGAACCGTAAGATCCCTGGTAGGTGGATTGGACGAGGTGGCCCAGTTAGGTGGCATGCCCGATCTCCGGACCTTACACCGCTGGATTATTTTCTTTGGGGAGCAGTGAAGGATGCTGTTTACCAACATGTATCAAAAACACCAGAGGAAATGAAGCAACGCATTATTGATGCTTGTACAGCCATCAAAGAGGAAACAGTAGCACGAAGTAGGGCATCCTTCATCCGCAGAGTGACCCTATGTAAGCAAGCCAATGGGCATCACTTTGAGCATGAGATGTGAACGCTATGTTTAGTATGTAGTGCTGGTATCACATTGGAAGTTTCTACAAAGAGCCATTTTACCCAGTGATTTTAAGAAACATTTGTTTGCAACAGTTTGTCATTTAACGCATTAGATAAACATAACATTGATAATTATGTGATAATAAAACTAATTGGTTAAACATGTTTATATTCTATGTCCTACCTGAACTTCCTAAATCAAAACATTTTTACCTAAACAACGGTAAAACCTTTAGTCCACTTGCTCGTTTCACAAAAACTATCAACATGAATTTTACTATTACGAGTGAATGATTAACCGTCACTTGCGCTAGATCTACAGTAAAGTAAAGTTTTAACGTTGAACGGCATTACCTTTTTGGTAACGGATCAACGATAAGCGAAGTTAACTTTGTGACTAACGTTGCGGTACACAGATATGTTGCAGAACCGCATCACCCCTAGCCAATGGGATAAATACCTGCTGGAATGTACGACGTTAATGCAGGATGGCAGCAGACCGTATTATTCGTTTCGGACCTCTTCATAAGTATGGAAGTGTGATTACGCATGTCAATCACATCGCGATTACGGGCAGCATGAGGTTCACGCCAGAGCCTCAGGACGTGCGCTAGCAGCGCATGTCGGGTGTTTCAAACGTCAACTTCGCGTCTTAATATTTCGGGATGTAATGGGAATATTGCGATGTAATCAACACCATTGTGTATGTGCTTAGTCATGCTATGGATTGCTGAAGAAAAAATATAGGAGGTCCATTTAAAAAAACATAAGTTTGTGTTAAAAAACACATATGCTTTCGTTTTAGAATGTTTCCAAATATGTACATTCATGGGCCCCAGCCCTACATTGATACCGGTGAAAGTCGTTTTCCAATAGCTGTAATTGTTCCAGAGATATTTTGGATGGACAAGATAGCTGGGACACCATATATATATATATAATTGGTGTTTTGCCCTTAAAGAGCGCATTTGGACTAAACTACATGGCCAGTTCCTTTTGCTGCCTTCCTTGCTGCCCAAACTTCCCTCATTCGCTCGCTGTGTTTCTGTTTCCGGTCCTCTGTCCATGCTTCTTGTCGGCTTTGTGTCTTCGGCTTCATCTTGATTGTCTTTTTGGTTGCCCATATTTCTTTCATCTTCTGGCTGTGATCTTGCTTGCGTTCTTCGGTCCATTTTATGCCTGTTCGTTTGTCACATTGTATCTCATGTAGTTTACTTTTCTTAATGATGTTTCTGAATTTTATTCTGACGTTTATTGTGTCTGCTGTTATGTTGAGTTGGTTCAGGTCGTTTTCTACCTCTGCCACCCATTTGTTGTTTCTAGTGGTTACCCAGTCAAAGATCTGTTTGGTCAGCCTGTGTGATGGCATTCTGTATAGGTGTCCATAGAATTGTAGTCTGCGTTTTCTAATCTTTTCTGTGATTGTCTCCGTATGTTTGTACAGTTCCTCTGTAGGTTTCTTGATCCATATTCCATTGTTGTTAGTTGCGCCAAATATTTTCCTAAGTATTTTCCGTTCTACTTTTTCTAATTGTCTGATACGTGTATGCCCTAGGATTAGTGTGGTCTCTGCTGCATATAGTGCCTCGGGGAGCATCGCCGTGTCGTAATGGCGTAATTTGGCTTTTTGTGAGATAGACTTCTTGTTGTAACGATTCCACACTACTTTGTATGCCTTGTCCAGTTTAGTCTTTCTTTCTTCGTTTGAGTCTCTGTTATCTCCACTCATTTTTAGTGTTTCATCGAGGTATTTGAAGTTTGCCGTTTTGTAAATCGTGCCATACTTTGTGTTCAGAGATGAGAGTTTCTTTGTGCTCATAAACTGTGTCTTTTCGTAAGAGATCTGTAGTCCTGTTTTGGAAGCAATTTCGTGCAGTTTTTCAATAGCGTCTTTTGTTTCCTTTATACCTTTCGTGACAATCGCCAAATCGTCTGCAAAAGCCAGGCATTTAATCGGTAGGTTTCCTAAGGTTATCCCCTGTTGTGATGTTTCCCATTCTTTTATGACCTTATCTAACACCAGATTGAAAAGGAGAGGTGAGAGGCCATCGCCTTGTCGAACACCTGTACGAATTTCAAAGGGCTCTGATAGTTCCCCACAGAACTTTACTTTGGAGGTCATGTTGGTTAAAGTTTGCTATATGATATCCCGTTTTCTGTTGTCTACTTTGTATTCTGCTAGAATTTTGAAGAGAGTTTTCCGGTCGGTAGAGTCGTACGCATTTTTGAAGTCAACAAAGGTAATGATCAGGTTCTGTTTGTGTTGTAAAATCATTTTCAGGTTCCAAATTTGTTCCGCACAAGACCGCCCTTTACGGAAGCCTGCTTGGTATTCCCCAATCAAGTGGTCGGTCTGGCATTCTGGTCTGTTCAGTAAAGCTTTAGAGAGGATCTTGTATGTGACCGGTAGTAGGGATATTCCTCTGTAGTTGTTCGGGTCGGTCTTGTCACCTTTTTTGTGTAGTGGCTCTATCAGGGCAGTTTTCCAGTCGTCAGGAATTTTCATGGTCTTCCAATTGTCTTCCAAGATCCTGTGGATGTCTTTGGTGAGTTCTGGGTCTTGTAACTTCCAGATTTCCGCGATGATGCCATCTTCTCCCGGTGCTCTACGATTCTTGAGTGACTTGATTATTTCTTTAACTTCTTCTAGAGTTGGAGGTTCACTATCTGGATTGTATGTGCTCGTTTCTGTCATATCTTCCATAGGGGGGTCCGTGTTGAGCAGTTTTTCAAAGTACTTTGCCAGAATGTCACAATTGTTTTTGGTATTGGTTTCTAGGGTTCCATCCGGTCTTCTGAAGCACAAGTTGGGTGGTTGATATCCAGTCATATTTTCTCTGAACGTTCTGTAGAAGTTTCTTGTATTGTTCTTCATGAAGTCCGATTCGATCTCTGTCAGTCGCCGTTTGTCATACTGTCGTTTTTCACTGCGAATGATTTTGCTTGATTGCTTCTGTGTTTTCAAAAAGTTCATCCAATTCTCTTGGGATTAGTTGATAGAACACATCCTGACTCATCAAGGAATAGCCACTCTGGTCATGGAAGGAAGTGTGCGGTATAAAAACTGCAGACTAATGATTGACGTGGGTATAGGTTGCAATAGTTACTAAGAGATGAAGTGGCTTGCACATTATAGACTAGCGGGGAGAGATATATGAAGCCAGGCTTCAGACAGAAATTACATCAACAACCACAATATTTCTCTGATGGTAGTTTCCCATATTGATTATGATACACACTGATTATTGCTTAAATACAGTACGAAGGAAAGCTAAGAAGAGTACAGAAAGAAGTGGCTGGAACACTTCCAAACGTTGTTAGACGAACAAATACCTAAATTAATGTGCAAATATACACCTAAAGTGAAAAGAAATGCCAGGCGCCCTCAGGAAAGATGGAACGTTCAGCTGCAGAGCATTTGAAATTGGAATTGACAAGGGTGCCTAAACCAAAACTGTATATCAATATAAGGAAGGCTGAGATAACATTCAGACACCTTGCTATCAGCAGGGTACTTATCTTGTGCTCCTCAATTCACTATGGAAAGCTCATTTCGAGTGTGTCGAGAGGTTACAATAGAAGAAACTCAGTCTCGAACCTCATCGTGTTGTTCGTGAAGGCGAGAGGCGTGGCTGGAGGCAGAGTTTGTATAACGAGGCCTGCGCATGCCAGGAGTGGCTGCAGGCCAATCCACGCGCCGCGGCGTGCTAATGGCTGCCCCTGCCCGGGGCGTCCTGCGAGTGACCACTCGGTGCAGAGCGGGCGCGCCGCCCCGGGCGCGAGGATAACGACGTCGCGTCGCACTACTAGAAGTACAGGCACCAGCTTCCACGTCTTGCAGCAAAGCCTCTGTTAGTGTGCACAGAAGTGGTGCGAATAATATAATGTTTCCATGCTTGGAACATTTTCGGAGAAACTTTGCTGTTCTCGCTCTCACCTGCTCGTAATAACAAGCTACAGCAATGCGGCAAAAGCTAGGAATTGCAATTATTATCTGTTCGAGTAATTACAGTCGCACTGTGATATTGACACTACTTTCTTTAGACTACAAAATAATCACAACACCGCTCACGAACACATGAAAGTCTTCTAACGGACCACTTCGGGGGCGCGACCGTTGGGGAACGCTGGTCGCTGTTGTGAGCGACAGCGTCGGTTTCTCTGGCTCTGGGGGGATGGAAACTGATATGTCTGCGTAAGCAGAAGAAACTAACGGTCAAAGTCCGAAAACAATTTATTGAACTGTTCAATTAACCAAAACAAATTCTCCAAGTATAACACCAACACAAAACAGTGATCCGTATTCGAATCACAACTACATACAAGAATAAGATAGAAAACAACTGAAATAATTTCCTACTAGTCTCCGCCAGAGACTTCTCCGATATACCAAGCCTAATCCAGAGATCAGCGAGAAGATCCAAGCCGGGCTGCCGGGCCGGCAGCTACCCAAGTCTGCTGGCGGTCGATGAACTGCCGAAGTGCGGCCGAGCGCAGGCCTTTATAGCGCTTCGGCGGATGAGTACCTCGGAACTATTTTCCATCACGTGGGTTGTCGTGTGAAAATAATGGTTCAAATGGCTCTGAGCACTATGGGACTCAACATCTTAAGTCATAAGTCCCCTAGAACTTAGAACTACTTAAACCTAACTAACCTAAGGACATCACACACACCCATGCCCGAGGCAGGATTCGAACCTGCGACTGTAGCAGTCCCGCGGTTCCGGACTGCAGCGCCAGAACCGCTAGACCACCGCGGCCGGCGTGTGAAAATAGTTCCGGGATCTGCAGCGACCTCTTCCTTATGTTTATGTGGGCCGGTAGTGGCCCCTGGTGGCCTCTGGTGTCTGCTGTGCTGTTGTTGTTATGGTTGTTGCTGTGGCCGTTCATCAATATTGCCTGTCGGTTGTGTAGTGCTTCGGTGTGTCCGCGAAGCGGGCAACCCGCGGCTGCAGACTGTCAGCTTGGTTGCTGATGCTCTAGATGCCGTGATGTCTGGTGGAGAAGGCCACAGCAGGAACTGTTTTCACACTTGAAACGATGTGCCCAGTATTTGCTTATGCCCGTCTCACATGGAGTAACATTCGCCCTTATGTTTGCTAGAAGGCGTGCTTGACTGCGAGCTAACAGGCAAGGGTGACGGCTACCTCGCAGCCTCAACCTCTCACATGGTGTATGGTTCCATGCAGAAGATACAAGACTCGCTTGACTGCATGAACGGCAGAACGCTCAAACCGACCGGTCTGCAATCTTTCTCAGACGATTGTAAAGAAACTATTTGGTAAAAACTTCTATTATCGTCCACATCACAGCTTAATTTGTCAGCTTCATCATCAACTGCCTATCATTCCGTTAATGGACATAGTTATTGTGATATTTCGAGATTAAGTAAAGCACTGAAAGAATTTCGGGAACTTTGCGTTAAGAAATAGAGGTCACTATGAATTTGCATTTGGTGCATATTAGGTTATATGTTATTGTGTATGAAATGTAGCTAACATACTGAATTATTCTTTGAACTTGGAAGGACATTGCTATCTATCATCAATCTCCAGAAGATTGATTGCACGTGAAGCACTTCATCCCAGACTCATGGATCAGCGAAAAAGTCAAAATGAAATATTCACAAAATTCCTCATATCTGATAAGAAGTTTCAGATATCTAAACAAAATTTTAGTAAATGATGGTATGCCAAAAGGAGAGTAGTTTGCCATGTGATTAATACTGGAAACTTCCATATGTAGTGCGATAAATGACTAAAGATTCTTCAATGAAATAATGTAATATTCAAGTGCCCTCAATAGTTGGCGAAACGAGAGTTGTTGTGGGTTTGAAACCATACATGTGAAGATATTACAGTATACTTTTATACCAAGAATGGGAATTTTCATAAACTGTTGACTTGTCTTTCTCTCAGTTTCTAATTTAACAATAAACTCATGCTTCTGTCTCGATTTCTACTGTATTAGAATTTTAGTGAGATGAATGTTTATAAACTCTGCTGTGTTTTGCCGAAAGAAGCAAATTTTATTATAGACTTATTGCGCATTAACATGTGACACTTTTCTCTGGAAATATATTTCGAGTGTAGGAGAGAAACGAGTTGAAATATTAATTTTATTGCTTTCTTACTGATCTTTGAGTGTGAAACAGAATCAAATGTGTGTCGCTACACCAGAATAATTGGTATTTTCGACGCGAAAAATAGTAGCAATAGTTCATGATCTTCAAATTCTTGGTTAGTTTAGTATTACTTTAATACGATCTTCCTTTTATTGTGCTACTTGTACGTTTCAATAAAAGTTTCAAAATTAGGTCATATTGAGCTTTATACGTAATTTGAGAGTTGCTTCACTACAAACCCATTGTTAACTATAAACTGTTTAATTTCAGGATTCATTTTCATTATAGTGTGTCCACTGATTCAGTGGCATTGGAGAGAGACAGCACACAATTGAGAAGAGACGAGTCATCCACAAAAATTCCATCGTCGCTTTTGAAAATGAAATCCATCAACAACAATTCCATTCAATGATTGGGTTCAATTTGACCAGAGGATCCAGTCTACTCCATGTAAACACAGTCCGCACCATTATGGAGCCAACATAAGCTTGCACAGTGCCTCGTTGACACGTTGGGTGCATGGCTTCATGGGGCCTGCTCCACACTCGAACGCTACCATCAATACTTACCGGCTGAAATCGGTACTCATCTGATCGGGTCATGGTTTTCCAGTCGTCTAGGATGCAACCGAGGTGGTCATGAGCCCAGGGGAGTTGTTGCAAGTGACGTCGTGCTGTTAGCAATGGCACTCGTATCAGTCTCCTACTGCCGTAGCCCATTAACTCAACATTTGGCTGGACTGTCCTAACAGATAACGCTCGTCGTATGTCCCACATTGATTTCTGCGCTTATTTCACACGGTGCCGTTTGTCTATTAGCACTGAAAACTGCACGCCAACGCTCTCGGTCGTCAAGTGAAGGCTGTCAGCCACTTAGTTGTCAGTGGTGAGAGGTACTGCCCGAAATTTGTTATTTTCAGTACATTCTTGACACTGTGGATCTCGGTACACTGAATTCGCTAAGGATTTCCGAAATGGAATGTCCGATGGGTCTAGCTCCAACAACCACACCGCGTTCAAAGTCTGTTAATTCCCGTCGTGCGGCCATAATCACGTCGGAAAACTTTTCACATGAATCTCCTGAGTGCAAATGATAGCTCCACCAAGTCACTGGCCTTCAACACCTTATGTAAGCGATACTACCGCCATGTGTATATGAGTATATCGCTATCCCATGACTTCATCACGTCAGTGCCTATATGACCGTAAGTCAGCTGACCAGCAAGAGACGATCTTCTGATGAAGCGGTTGTCGCGTCCACCGAGCCTCGAAACATTGACCACGATTCCCCGCTGTGTGTGCGTACAGGACAGCCGCCATCAGAGGCGCACGTCTAGCCATCCACAGTGGAAATGCGACACAATAGCCGTCACGGTTCGTGTACCCAGCCGAGCACACGTAATGGCCAGTGAAAGGCCTTTCGATAGGCGCTAGGTTAATCGTATTATTTATCTGTTCGTCGGGGTCCGCGTGGGCCTTTGTAGTACATTGTTAGCGGCACACGAAACGCGCAAGCAGGATACGGTCCAGCAGCGATATATGATTACAGATCTGTTAGTCGCTGTAACGGAGACAATCGCTGCCGTTTCCTACCGTTAATCAAATATTAACGTTTTGTGCAGTACCGTTTTGGCTCATGTGAATCGCACGACAGTTACCAGAACGTCCTCAAAATAGCATGGAGAAGTGTTCTGTGTTTGCAAACAACTTTAGAATATTGCTATTTTTACATGTACTATACGTGGAAAAAATAAAATCTGTAGCATATGACATATCTTGTTTCGCTCGTGAGAAATTCAATCTCATCATTCTCTTATCTAACAAGATTTATTTATTCCACGTGTAAATGGGAGCCATATTAACATTTGTATTCTGCTGTATATATTATGACCAGTGGCCTACTCTTCGTCATCAGTTGCTGAGATCTATCAGATAGAAAGTACTTGATATCTGGATTCCAGACAGACTCGAGAGTAGGTACGTTCTGAAAGGATTCTGACTTGATCAAACATTTTTTTTTTGTTTCACTCAACTGGAGAGTTTTCGAACTACTCGTGTTGACAGTATTTCAACGACCTAAACATGAGAAACGTCATATTATTTCCCCGTTTGCATGTATAGAAACGGGATTTGTAATGAGAATTACAGATGGATTTTGTGCACGCTTCGCAGAATTTGTTCATTAATACTTAATACTCGGCGAGTTAACGGCGAGAGCCGGGTGCTGGATGTGGTTTTAGGTGGTTTCTGATATTCGACTAGGTGACTACCGGACTGGTATCCATGACCCGCCAGTTACCACCAGACACAAACTGATGGGCTAAACAAATTCCGACACGAAGGAGAAGACGTGGCGACAGGAAGACAAGCCGATCACCCTGTACCATTAATGCTGCTGTCCGCCTGCGTAGCCGAGTGGTAACGCGTTTGCCTACTATACAGCGGGCACGGGTTCGATCCGCGGCCGGGTGGGAGATTTACTCCGCTCGTGCACTGGCTGTTGTGTTGTCCTCATCATCTTCGACGCGCAAGTCCCCCAATGTGGCGTCACCTGAAATAAGACCTGCACCCGGCGGCCGAACTTCCCCCGTTGGGGCCTCCCGGTCAACAATGCCACACAAGCATTTCATTTTAATAATGTTGCTAAATACTGATCAACGTGGAGACCCTGTGAAGACACGGGATAAAGTCAAGAAAACTAAGACAAAAATAATACTTGTCGTCTCATCGTTGCATGAGGGGTGAACTACACTACTACCCATTAAAATTGCTACACCACGAAGATGACGTGCTACAGACGCGAAATTTAACAGACAGGAAGAAGATGCATTGATACGCAAATGATAAGCTTTTCAGAGCATTCACTCACCTACAACGTGCTGACGTGAGGAAATTTCCAACCGATTTCTCATACACAAACAGCAGTTGACCGGCGTTGCCTGGTGAAACGTTGTTGTGATGCCTCGTGTAAGGTCGAGAAATGCGTACCATCACGTTTCCGACTTTGATAAAGGTCGGATTGTGGCCTATCGCGATTGCGGTTTATCGTATCGCGACATTGCATCTCGCGGTTGGTCGAGATCCAATGACTGTTAGCAGAATATAGAATCGGTGGTTTGAGGAGGGTAATACGGAACACCGAGGAGGGTAATACGGAACCTGGATCTCAACGGCCTCGAATCACTAGCAGTCGAGATGACAGGAATCTTATCCGCATGGCTGTAACGGATCGTTCAGCCACGTCTCGATCCCTCAGTCAACAGATGGGGACGTTTGCAAGACAACAACCATCTGCACGAACAGTTAGACGACGTTTGCAGCAGCATGGACTATCAGCTCAGAGACCATGGCTGCGGTTACCCTTGACGCTGCATCACAGACAGGAGCGCCTGCGATGGTGTACTCAACGACAAACCTGGGTGCACGAATGGCAAAACGTCATTTTTTCGGTTAAATTCAGGTTCTGTTTATAGCATCATGATGGTCGCATCTGTGGCGACATCGCGGTGAACGCACATTGGAAGCGTGTATTCGTCATCCCCATACTGGCGTATCACCTGGCGTGATGGTATGGGGTGCCATTGATTACACGTCTCGGTCACCTCTTGTTCGCATTGACGGCACTTTGAGCAGTGGACGTTACATTCCAGATGTGTTACGACCCGTGGCTCTACCCTTCCTTCGATCCCTGCGAAACCCTACATTTCAGTAGGATAATGCACGACCGCATATTGCAGGTCCTGTATGGGCCTTTCTGGATACAGAAAATGTTCGACTGCTGTCCTGGCTAGCACATTCTCCAGATCTGTCACCAACTGAAAACGTCTGGTCAATGGTGGCAGAGCAACTGGCTCGTCACAATGCGCCAGTCACTATTCTTTATGAACTGTGGTATCGTGTTGAAGCTGCATGGGCAGCTGTACATGTACACGCCATCCAAGCTCTGTTTGAATCAATGCCCAGGCGTATCAAGGCTGTTATTACGGCCAGAGGTGGTTGCTCTGGGTACTGATTTATCAGGATCTATGCACCCAAATTGCGTGAAAATGTAATCACATGTCAGTTCTAGTATAATATATTTGTCCAATGAATACCCGTTTATCATCTGCATTTCTTTTTGGTGTAGCAATTTTAATGGCCAGTAGTGTATTATCAAGTTATCGGCGCGACGGAACGCTTACTCCTAGCCTCCAAGATGGAGGAAGGAAGTCTATCGTGATATTTGCTAAAGAAACATCCTGATCTGCCCTGATGTAGGGGAGCCATGGAAACCTTACGCTGGACAGCCGATTGGGTACTTAACTACTGGGCCACCGACCCTGGTTCTTGGCGGATAGGTCATTCATTATATGCCTTTTGAAGCTTAAGATGTCAGTCAGTACGTTGATATTCTGAAGATGGCAATTCTAGAGCAGTGTTCTTATGAGGGAAAAGAAAGAAGGCGGCTAGTAGAGTGGTACAAAAGGGGTTTTGCTTTAATGGGAACGATTGTTTCTAATGTGATAAGTGTCAGCAGGATGAGGATAAAAAGAAGGGACTGTACATTATATTCAGATCTTTCTTGCTCATAATAGGATAACTGCTTATGAGTTGGTGAAGTATGACGAAAGTCACAGGGATGTCGCACGTAGCCATCCATCACCAGATCCAGGCGTGTGAGCAAGTGCATCCGCGATAACGTCAATGCAGTCAGTAATTCGGAGTAAAATTGCTGCGACAAGAGTTTGTAGGGCTTATAATTAAAGTTATAGCCGTTAACTGGAAATCATTAGCACAATTACTGAAACATTGATGCAGGATTTTGGACCCTTGCTTCAGTGTCAATTTTCCTGGTAGAAAATTGCATTTGTGGGGGGAAAACTTGGGCACTGAGGAACCGCAAATACTAGGCAATAATGTGGACGTGGTCTACAAGCCTCACGAAGGCCTGGTTGACAGTCATCCAAAGCATTTATTGGCATGGGACCACCTGTAGTGTAGGCATGGTTCTGGCTGATCGAATTCCTTGAAAGGCTCATCTCGTGGTGCAACAGAACGCACAATGCAAATAATTCGTTACTGTTGACCTGTGGTGTGTATGTTCCTAAGCCCACTGAAATCTACTTTACACTCTAAAGTCACATTAATGTGACGATTGTGGCAGGGTGTTTGCTTCCAGACGTTTCACGCCACGCCGAACACGGCAACGGCCTTCTGCCCAGTGGAGCATAAAATGTGATTCATCTGAAAAGGCCACTTGTTGCCATGATTCATCTAAAAAGTCACTTGTCGCCAGTCAGTAGACGCCCAGTTACGCTATGACGTTAAAATTCCAGCCTTCGTCGCTGACGAACAGCAGTCAGCATGGGTGTTTGATCCAGACACCTGCTGCCGAGGCCCATACGAAGCAACGTTCACTGAAAGGTTGTTGAGGAGACTCTGTTGGTATCTCCCTCGGTCATCTGGGTAGTCAATTGCTCAACAGTTGCACTGCTATTCGCCTGTTCGTATCTCCGCTGACGTCGTTTACTTCTGTAATCTATGGCTCGTGGTGCATCGCAGTTGTGTAGCGCTATTTTGATATGCACGATGTACTTTAACCACAACAACACGCGAACAGTTTTCAGGCCTAGCCGTTTCGGAAATGCTTCCACCCCTGTCCCGAAAACCAAAGATCATACCGAACATTAAGTCACTGTAATGTGTGTATTGTCACTGCGTCAGAGAGACCACTAGTATAAATCGTCTGTTGCAATAACGAAAGTACTCATATTTGCGACGAGCTATTGTATTTACCCAGCGTTATATTCTGCTGCCAGCAGTACCACAGACTGATATAAATATTGTGTTTTTATAGCAGGCAACTATCCAGTGTTGACATTATTAGGTGATATAACAAACGTCCAGTGTATTGAGTTCTAGAGTCTAATAAAGGCACCAGCCGACGTTCAAGGCAGCACTTGCGCTATCATAGTACGCTTTTCATCAGAGTTGCTTGAATCAACAAACTTTCCACATTCTTGAGACATAAAGCCGACCAACTGAAGTTACCCTATTACGAACCGCTTTCATAAAATTTTAATCATTAGATTGAAGAAATAAAGTAGCATAATACATTTTTTGTTTGTTTGGAGGTACAGTTCTGCAGCCCTGGTAGAAACTCGATCCTCGCGCCACAGTATAGGGTACGCCGCCAGAGCAGTCGAAACAAATGGCGCAACCCGTCTCCAGTTTGTCAAGATTCTGCTACATTCTGTTTTGGATTCCCTAGCGGCGTAATTCGGTGCTGTGAAACGAGAATTTCAGGACTGCAGACACGATCCTGCAGACAACAATTAATTTAGTTTTACTTTTTCGAGATGACAGTTAAAACTTCATGACTACCCGTCGCACGTCTTGAGCCTTACACAACGTGTCATGTCCATGGGATATTTCTACCCAAAGTTTCTTTACTGAATTATGTCAAAAGACTGTTTATTAATTTCGGCGAGATCTCACAATGGAGAACTAAACATCTATTCCAAAAGCAATTTCGGCGCATCACAGTGTTTACTGTGTGTTTTAACAATTTAAGAGAAATATTTTAATGCAGAAATCGCGGTCCTTTCTGGCAAGAGTAGGCTGATTATTGAGAAATGAAGTTTGTAATCTGAATAAATACAATAAAATAAGGATTATCGAATAAAATTGGATCACGTAATTAAATACGTAGCAAAGCGCATCTAATGAAATTCACTTTTAGGCACGGTATTAAATGTTATCGTAATACTTTGTAGCAGCATGTGTCAGTAACTGTGGTTTTATCTCTTTATACAGCTGGAGAAGAAGTACAGTTAGACTAATAATCTCTTTTTAATGTGCAGCTAAAAAAGGAAAAGTTTACGAAAGCTAATTTCGGTCATGTTTCGACTGTTCTAATTTTGTCTTGTGTTTGTTCCTTTTTATTTTCCTACCTCTTCATGCTTACATTTAGAGTACAAGTGGCGTCACTTTCAACTGATTTCTTTTTACCTATATCTCCCTCTGTTTTCAGTTAGATACTACACGGTAAACTGTCGTAGTCCCTTCTTCTAGCCGGCCGTGGTGGCCATGCGGTTCTAGGCGCTGTAGTCCGGAACCGCGCGAGTGCTGCGGTCGCAGGTTCGAAACCTGCCTCGGGCATGGATGTGTGTGATGTCCTTAGGTTAGTTAGGTATAAGTAGTTCTAAGTTCTAGGGGACTGAAGACCACAGATGTTAAGTCCCACAGTGCTCAGAGCAATTTGAACCATTTTGAACCCTTCTTCTATTCTGTGTTCCACTTCTTCATTTTGCGGCTGATTTGTTCAAGTATTTTTTAACGTAATTCGTGTAGTGTCACACTTAACAATATACAAGGTATTTGTTTTAACTTGAGACAACTAAATATCTCGAAAACGTCGCCTCGTACGAAGAAACAAATGTCCTAAGTGAAAAGTTAATATTAGTAAAGGGGCTATGCTACAGCTGGCCACCTGATAACCACTCGCCACACCGAGTGGCCACGCGGTTTGAGGCGCTATGTCACGGACTGCGTGGCCCTTCCCGACGGAGGTTCGAGTCCTCCCTCGGGCATGGGTGTCTGTGTTGCTCTTACCATAAGTTAGTTTAAGTAATGTGTAAGTCTAGGGACCGATGACCTAAGCAGTTTGGTCCCTTAGGAAATCACACAGATTTAAACATTTTTTTCCTAACCACCCTTCCTGCGTGGGCGGGGTCAACATTATTTTATCAAATGAGAACCCTCCGTTTCTAGCGAATATTCGGATTCTACGCCAAAAAATACGTATGATTTACCTAAAGCATGGTTTCGCATTTGTGGTAGATGGAGCTATAATCGACAAAAAAATCGAGTGTGCCTGATTTTGCAATTAAGAACCATCGCATTCGGTTCTACATTCCATGTACGATGCAAATGTAAACCTTTGTGTCTTAAGGGATGATATTGATGTTCAAACGTTACCTGAGTGTAACAAATGTGATTACAGAATAACTAATATGGCTAGACATTAACAACAACGACAACCTAATATGAGATAAGTACACATCAGTTAAAAAAAAAAATGCTGGAACAATATGGACGACTATAGAAAAGGCCTTTACTCAACAGTGGATATCAAACGGCAGGTGGTGGCAATAGTACTATTTTGTCATAGCCAGCTTGCCTCGTGTGAGGTCACATAAAAGTGCATTCACTAGAGCCCACTAGCAAAGGAAGAAACCACGAATAATTCATATCCCATGCACGTCATCACAGATTCCGACTCATTCTTAACTATTAGCTCACTCGTGAACTAATTATCACGTTATATATGTTATTTAGAAGTCTCGTAAAGTTTCAATTCAAATTAACATCTTATTAAAAATTCAGAGTGAAACAAGAATGTAACTGGCAAATTATTGACCTACTGAGAAACAGTATCTCGTAATTTCCTTTCGGGTGCCGTCATTTTGAAAGCATTTATTTGTGGCAACTGTTAAATTTGAATAAGAATTCAAATTGCTTCTTTCCTCCTCCTCAAGAAGGTGCATTGATACAAAGACGACTGCATTCCGTCGGTTGCAGCCGAGGCAGGGTGTGAAGCGTTTGTGGGCTGAAAAAACATCGTCTGATCTCAAGTGTGGCCACTGTCCTTCACACCAGTTGGTACTGGGCGTATTTTTTCAGGCTGGACACTCAGAGGCCATAAAACTTCGGAGCACCGCCGTCTCAGCCTCTCTTTTCGCCAGTTTCTCTTCGGATTAGCAGTTGCAGCGAGACAAAACTGACGCGAAAACGCTTTCGTCTGGGGTCATGGTGTGTTTGTCGCCAAAGGAGGGGGGGGGGGCGGGCTTGCATGTAGTTGCTTGTTGTACATTCGACGACAGAAACAATGTAGCTACTTTGCGAAATGAGAAGACATTAAATAACCGAATTATTAAATAATTCTCGATTATGTACATTATCTGTGTTACAACTTTATGTCATCCATGTTGGGCTGTTGCAAAGAAGTGCGACTGTTTATGACAATAAAAGTTCAAATAAAACAATTATCCAATTATCTGGGTCAGTCACTCCTCGCATTTCTTTACACGACGTTTTTCGGTAGTTTAACTCTGATCTTCAGGTGGACATCCCACAGGCGTCGTGGGATGAAATAAAAGGAGTGACTGATGCGGATAATTGTGTTATTTGAATTTTTATTATCTGTGTTATGCATCACATTCTTTCATTTTTCATGTAAATGATGGCTGATATCGAAGTTGATATTTTTGTGAAATTATGGTCTTTAATTGAAATGAAAACAATAAAATCATTTTATATACAGAGCCGTGCGATATTGTTTAGCTGTCATATCAAATAGGTATGGTTTATTCCCAGCTCGGTGCTCGCATTACCTACCCATGATTCTCGTAAATTCTATCGAGAACTCGCGAATCAGCCACTATGACTGAACTAGCTGTGTTGCCTGATTTGCAGGAATACATTTACTGTGAAACTTGAGATTTGAAAGGAAAGATGGAAGCGTCAGGAGGCATGCTCATATAGCTTTAATCACTGGCTGCGGTAAACAGGAAATCGATTTCGGGTCACAGTCTAACACAAATTTTCGATTTATCACAGCATATTCATAACCTTCACGTTAATTTGTTTCCTAAAACTTGTAGCGTAAAAGAAGAAGTGAAATATGCGTGAAGGACAGTTTCGGACACAGAGGAATTAATGATATTTAGCTGCTAGTGGCCACTGATTTACATCAACGGGGAAAACTGAAAATTGGTGCCGGACCGGGATGCGAACACAGGTCTCTTGCTCAGTAGTCGGACGCTCTAACCACTTTTTGTTGTACATCTCACTTGGTTCTATATTGTTCGTTGAATTTGTTCAGAATGGACGTCTGATGACAACCGTTCAGGTCCTACGTTATCCATTATCCGTGCACTCAGGACTTTTTTTTTTAATTTTTTTTTTTTTACAGCGGGTAACTAATCCTCTGACCGAAAACGGTGAGCCTAACCTAACCACTAAGCCAGCCAGACTCAGTGGTCATTACAAGTGCACAGACTACTGTGGCAATCCTCCCGTTCGACGTAAATTCTCAGCTTATCCTTACTACTGACGTAGGGTCCCTGCCGATTACGTACAATTTCCATATGGTTCCGCTTAGACACCTACAGCATTTATCGTTTTCCTTTGCCAATGAACCACAGTTACCAGCAGTTTAGTTATCAACAGTCTTGTAAGAGTATTTGTAGAGATTAGAAAGATACACCACGAAGATGACGTGCTACAGACGCGAAATTTAACCGACAGGAAGAAGATGCTGTGACATGCAAATTATTAGCTTTTCAGAGTACTCACACAAGGTTGGCGCCGGTGGCGACATCTACAACGTGCTGACATGAGGAAAGTTTCCGACCGATTTCTCATACACAAACAGCAGTTGACCGGTGTTGCCTGGTGAAACGTTGTTGTGATGCCTCGTGCAAGGAGGAGAAACGCGAACCCACACGTTTCCGACTTTGAGAAAGGTCGGCTTGTAGCCTATCGCAATTGCGGTTTATCGTATCCCGACATTGCTGCTCGCATTGGTCGAGATACAATGACTGTTAGCAGAATATGGAATAGATGGGTTCAGGAGGGTAATACGGAACACCGTGCTGGATCCCAGCGGCCTCGTATCACTAGCAGTCGAGATGACAGGCATCTTATCCACATGGCAGTAACGGATCGTTCAGCCACGTCTCGATCCTTGAGTCAACAGATGGGGACGTTTGGAAGACAAGAACCATCTGCAAGAACAGTTAGACGACGTTTGCAGCAGCATGGACTATCAGCTCGGAGACCATGGCTGCGGTTACCCTTTACGCTGCATCACAGACAGGAACGCCTGCGATGGTGTACTCAACGACTAACCTGGGTGCACGAATGGCAAAACGTCATGTTTTCGGATGAATCCAGGTTCTGTTTACAGGATCACGATGGTCGCATCCGTGTTTGGCCACATCGCGGTGAACGCACATTGGAAGCGTGTATTCGTCATCGCCATACTGGCGGATCACCCGGCGTGATGGTGTGGGGTGCCATTGATTACACGTCTCGGTCACCTCTTGTTCGCATTGACGGCACTTTGAACAGTGGGCGTTACATTTTATTTCAGATGTGTTGCGACCCGTGGCTCTACCCTCCGTTCGATCCCTGCGATACCCTAGGTTTCAGCAGGGTAATGCACGACCGCATGTTGCAGGTCCTGTACGGGCCTAACTGGATACAGAAAATGTTCGACTGGTGCCCTGGCCAGCACATTCTCCAGATCTCTCACCAATTGAAAACGTTTGGTCAATGGTGGCCGAGCAACTGGCTCGTCACAATACGCCAGTCACTACTCTTGATGAACTGTGGTATCGTGTTGAAGCTGCATGGGCAGCTGCACCTGTACACGCCATCCAAGCTCTGTTTGACTCAATGCCCAGGCCTATCAAGGCCGTTATTACGGCCAGATGTGGTTGTTCTGGGTACTGATTTCTCAGGATCTATGACCCAAATTGCGTGAAAATGTAACCACATGTCAGTTCTAGTATAATATATTTGTCCAATGAATACCCGTTTATCATCTGCATTTCTTCTTGGTGTAGCAATTTTAATGGCCAGTAGTGTATTATGGGGAATTTCGTTAAAATGTAACGTTTCGGACAGGGTTAAAACCAGAAGTTCCAGAGTAAACATATAATTCAGTACTGGGGTTTCTTGGATACAGTCACATACATTGACGACTTGTTGCAGGATCAAGTGTAATTATGAATGAGGGGTCATTTATTTCCATGCTGGAAGCTACTTATGTGATAAACACGCTCAATGCTAACGGGCAAACGAAACGCACGTTTCCAGATATCACATCTCAGGCTAACGGCGTCTCTTTCTACATTTATATCTACATAGATACCCCACAAGCAACCGTACGGTCAGATTTCGTATTCCGTTCCACTGCTACTACATCTGTTAGAATTAAGAACTGCAAACGCGTTTGTAGTTGGTTAAAAATGTAATAACCACCAGCATCACGGCGATTATTGTTGCTCTTCTGTCCAGTGTAGTGGAAAACATTGTTCTCCCTATTTATTCACGTAGCATTAAGGCTATACATACCCAGGCGCGAGTTTTCTTATTAAAAATGGTGCCTTCTTGTCCCCTACTCGAATCCCGTGAAGTGTGTAATGTAACTTTGGTAACATTTGGCATACAGCATTAGTTCATAATTTATCTTTTTTGATAATTTTTCTTTAGGTAGTTTATCATTTGTCCTATGTGTGATTTACCGAAAAATCATAAATTTTTACACCATACATTTAAGCAGAGTCAGTGAATAACCGTTTCTTGTCACGACAATTGACTAATACGTTCCTTGACATTTATCTTTCGATCTGAAGAAGGAAACAAGGTGATGTTTAACGTCTCATCAGTGATGGGGTCATTGAGGATAGAGTACAAATTCGAATTACGGGAAGATGGGGAAAGAAATCGCCAGTGTATTTTCGATCGAACCATCGGGACTTTTACCTTAAGCGATTTAGGAAAATCACGAAAAAGGAAACTTCATGGCCGAATGTGCAATTGAGTCCTCGTCCTTCTGAATGCGACTCTTACAACAGCGCCACATTGATCGGTATTTCGCTTCAGTTTGATTTAGTAAAACCTCGGAAATAGGCATTATTAGCTACGTTGGCATATCTTTCGAAGGTAGATAAATCTTGTCTTATGTATATTACCGAGTGTCGATCTGTAAGTTGTTGTCGCCAGTTTTATTGAATGTAAATGTATTTTGTCTCCTTCGACGTTTAATTAAACTTGTCTCTCAACCTCACCTGCCGGCCGTGGTGGCCAAGCGGTTAAAGGCGCTACAGTCTGGAACCGCGCGGCCGCTACAGTCGCAGGTTCGAATCCTGCCTCGGGCATGGATGTGTGTAATGCCTATAGCTTCCAAACGTATTGTTGTGATATCATTTATACACAACCCGATGTAAAACAAATTTGGTGCAGTAATGCGAAAATAATGAGTGAAACAATACACAAGATGTTGCGGTTTTTACTCCCGTTCGCAAGAGAAAATATAACCAAAGTAGGGAGTCGCGGCGGAATACGTAAGTACCAGTTCTTTCTGAAAAACAAACGAACAGTGGTCATGTATTTCTGCGATGTATGACTTACGGGAGCATCGATCCATAGTGAAGTTTTAAGAAAAGTCTGAACATGTGAAGCAATCTTGAAGATTTTGTTGGAAGGAATCGTTTCGAGAATTTCTCCCGATTCAAAAATACTCTTCAACTGAAGATGACTCTCACCCAGGAAAGTTCTTTTACTTAATGTCTAATCCCTGATTTTTGCATTAAGGTGAAAATGCTCGTTAATCGAACGAATATGGCATTCGCGCAGAAAAGCCTTTTTTACTTCAGTGGAATTGTACATTCATAATTTCTGCCTCAAAGGACACATTTGACAGTCATTACAATGCAACAAGGGTGTTCGAAAGTTTGGGTGAGATAACTGGGAAAAAAAGACACCAGAGTTGTGGCAAGACAACACATCGTTTTTTCGCCATACCAAATAATCTGCTTACACAGTTGTGTCATTTCTGGTGCTTTGTGTCAAACATGAGACAACGGGCCGTCCCAACCACCTTGATCTGCTGACTTCACTCAATGTGACCTTTACTTATTTCCAATACTGGACTCAGTGCTGAAAGGACGCTGTCTCGTCACAACCGTTGATAAAGAGAGTTTGCCATGAACTCTAACGGACATTTCAAAGGATGCTTTGCAGAACTTGGTCGCCAATTGGAAACATCAGTAGGCCAAATTCGTAAGTTCAGGGTGCGGGAGGGATCAGGGGAATACTCCGAAGAAGGCAGCGAATAAGCATCTGTATGTTGAATTAAAATATTATTAAAATTAGCTGTTTATTTAGTGTATTCCAGCCGAATGAGAAATACAGTCTACATGAGAAACTCGTACTTGCCTACAGCCCATTTTTAGTTTCCCGTAATATCTTACGAACAACCGTCAGCTTTTTACGCAAGTTAATTCATCTCTGTTTAGGATCTTAATTACTACCACAAACGGAACCATTAAGCCCTTTTTATAATCAAATTCATGGTCCAACTTCTCAATTTGGTAACACTATCTGACTTCGACAACGAAAAAGGGAATTAAAACAGTAGCTCATACTAACGTAGACTGCGTACCTTAACGAACGACAGGCATCGTATGAGTATTAGAACATCACTGCATAGGAACTTCCAGTCAACCACTGTGCAGTGGAGAGCAAACCCTCTGTCTAATTGCAATAATTGCAACATTCAAACCTAGGAAGCGAATAACTGTCGAAAATGCGTCTCGAAGTCATTTGAACAATACTGAGTGGAAAGATCTGAAAATGCATTATCTGGTAAGTAATAATGGGCACATCGACACTACATTCTCTGAAACATAAGCACACACATTTTATAGTATTAGCCACAGGTTTTCTTGATTCAGCTATTGCTTTTAAGACTCACCTTTACAGCTGGATCTATATGCAAAGAACGGGGTATTTATCTCTATTAATAGGATGAAACAATTTGAGTACTGAAATGGTTCATTTGCTTTGTCAAGTACAGCTTTTAGGCAGATGAAAGTGGCAACTTGCCACGTGTGGACACGAAATATAGGCAGACAAAGCAACCTCAAAAATGTACATTAGTATTCAATAAATGAGAGAGGAAAGCGGAATCTGTTATAGGTGCTGGAAGCTGGCTGGAGCCGGATATAAATTCAGCCGAAATTTTCGCGAAAGACCTAACGGTGACCAGAAAGAATAGATTAAAAATACAATTGGTGGTACCATGTTTGGTGCTGCTAGAGAAAGTTTATCTTGTACCGAAATTGAAATAGATAGTTCCTGTGAGTTAATATGGGTAGACGTCATTCTTGGCTACTGGAATAAAACAATAATTGGATCCTTTTACTAACCTCCCAACTCAGACGGTACAATTGCTGAAAAGTTCAAAGGAAACTTGAGTCTACTTTCAAACAATTACTCGACTTATTATAGTTGGTGGTGACTTCCATTTACTCTAGATATGTTGGCGAAAATACATATTTAAATTCGGAGGTACGCATAAAACATCATCCGAAATTTTGCCACGCCCATTCTCTGAAAATTATTTCGAGCAGTTAGTTCATGAGTCCACTCGAATAGTAAATGCTTGTGAAAACACGCTTAACCTCTTAGCAACAAATAATCCTGAGCTCATAACGAGACTCAAAGCGGATACAGGGATTAGTGAACACAGGGTTGTCGTGGCGAGACTGAATACTGCAGCTCCCACAACCTCCAAACTACATCTGTTCAAAAAAAGGAGATAAAAATTCGCTTGAAATCTTCATGAGAGACAATCTCCACTCCTTCTAAGTTAACAGTGCAAGTGTAGACCATATGTGGCTTTAATTCATAGAAATAGTGTCGACAGCAGTTAAGAGAGTTATCCAGCTAAATTAACAAACGACTGAGCTGATCCTCCATAGTATACAAAACAGCTCAGAACACTGTTGCAGAAACAACGAAAAAAGAATGTCAAATTTAAACGAAAGCAAAATCCCCAAGATTGGCGATCTTTTACCAAAGATCGAAATTTAGCGCGTTTTTCAGTGCGAGATGCTTATAACAGTTTCGACAACGAAATTTTGTTTCGAAACCTGGCAGAGAATCCAAAGAGATACCGGTCGCATGTAACGTTTGCTAGAGGCAAGACACAATCAATATCTTCTCTACGTGATAGTAATGGAAATACTATCGATGTCATTGCTGCTAAAACAGAGCTACTAAACACCGCCTTCCGACATTCCTTTACCAAAGAGGATGAAGTAAACATTTCAAAATTCGAATCAAGAACAGCTGCCAACATAACTTAGAAGTAGATATTCTCGGAGTAGTGAAGAAACTTAAATCACTTAATAAAAGCAAGACTTCTGGTCTAGACTGTGAGAGAGGACAAGTTGCTCTCTCACCTATTTTTAGTATACAGAAAATTATTAAAGATTTTGTTACAACCTGACGCACCTTGAGCGAGACTGAGAAAGTTAATGGTTTGAGCAGACGTTGATGGAGCCTGGTAGGGCGCTAAAAGCATGAGGTATTTTTATGGTTCTTAGCTCGTAGAAACGGCATGTTGGGAGTTGGAAGCAGTTGGCGGCGAGCCCATCCCTCAGTAAATCTTGCCGGACAGGCTCACAGCCGTACAGGGCAGACAGAGCAGACCCTCGCCGAGACAGGTCTCCAGCAGAACAATGCCACGATACCTTGCATTCGCGCCAGCTGAAGCCTGGGTTGGGGGCGATGGACTGTAGGAACTCGTCTACACAGTGGAGCCATAAACTGGGCATTGTGAGCAGAGTCACACGTAATAAAATTAACAAGTTTTCGTGTTTGATGATACTGCAAATAGCCCTGTGAACCACTTCCATCGGCCACCTCGGTTGTATAAGAAACTCTGACATATCAGAAACGTTTAGAGATAGAATCTTTATTACACTTCATAGCTAGGACTAACAAGCTCCAAGGCACTGGCGATTTAGATAAAAACCTTTAAGACCGTATCTGTTCACTTGTTACTGTGGGAAGCGACGCGACGCTGGAGAAAATCCGCGAAAACTTAAAAAAAAAGCGAGTAATTGGTGGTTTCTTCTTTTGTTCCTGAGACGCAGATTTCGTAACTATTGCCCTGCTTCGACGTGAGTTTGTACTGTTGTGTGGGAGGGGAGATTTAGAGCCTCTAGAGCCCTGTGATTGGCTCAAGACGACGTGAAGGCGGTGTCGTTTGTGCACCTTGCAGGAAAACGGACTTTTTTTTAGGGACATGGTTCAAATGGCTCAGAGCACTATGGGACAACATCTGAGGTCATCAGTGCCCTAGAACTTAGAACTATTTAAACCTAACTAACCTAAGGACATCACATACATCCATGCCCGAGGCAGGATTCAAAACTGCGACCGTAGCGGTCGCGCGGTTCCAGACTGAAGCGCCTAGAGCCGCTCGGCCACAACGGCCGGCGAGGGCAGATTACAGGAAACAAATTGACATAACTGACAACGAGATTCAAAACGTTGTCAACGATCCCGATTAAAATGCTGGCTTTTCGAGGGAGGTGCGAGGCACTCGAGTGCTGGACTTTGGTCTGGTAAGAGTACTTCTGGTCGATGCTCTGAAATGTGTGGTTGGAGCTTCGAACCTGTCCTGAGACCGACTTCACTTGCGAGTAGTTTAGACTGGGGAGTCTGTGGTGAAGTTCTTACTGTACTGACAGTGTGACTTCAAACGTCTCAGACTACTAGTTTTCCGAGGGCACATTCACTCATTTTTGATTTACCAAGAAGGACATTTGGTATCCTTGCGCACTCTGTTGTATAAGTGAGCCAAATTGGTCCTTGGTACGACCAGCGAACGGGTGTGTCACACACTGGAAACTACCGTGATTTCAGGGCTCTGGTAGAGAGTAAATTGCGATCCGTCTGCCCGGTAGCTAAACCACGAGATTTTTGCATTTCTTTCGTGGCCGCGATCGATTCACAGGTGCCGCTTCACGTCTCACCTCCGCCGCACACATCTCGCCAGTTGCATGTTACATCGCTGCAAGAAGCAAACAGGGTAATATACTGCCGCTCCGGCCTTTTCAGAGCGTACAGATCGCAATCGCCACTTGCTCTCAGCTCTGCCCATATAGAGAAACGTCTGTAGATTTGAAGAGTGAAAGTCTGCTCAGCGTCAGCTCAATTCAGATTGCATTACCCACAGTTTTAGGGCCAGAGTACTTGACTCACATCTACTACCCAAGATCCTTGCCCATTGTGGTCTTAAACCGCCTGTTAGTTGTTTACGGTATTCAGTCATAACTTGTTTAGCATAATTTATATCGGTCTTTGTTTTGGGAAAATAAATGTTGACAATAAATTAAATTTTGCTCCATTCTCAATTATTTATATCAGCCCCACAGGGTTAACTTTCAACTTTATACCAATTAGGCTGCTTTCAGAGTATGCCGATGAAATAGCTCCAGACCTAGCAATCATATACAACCTCTTGCTCGACGAAATATCGGTACCCAAAGACTGGAGAGTTGCACAGGTCACACCAGTTAAAAAAAAAAAGGAGTTATCCACTAAATTACATGCCCATATGCAGCAGGATGATAAAGATTTATTCGAATATTATGAACTACCTCGAAGAGAATGATCTATTGACACACGATCAACACGGATTTAGAAAACATAGTTCTTTTGATACACAGCTACACTGAAGAGCCACAGAAACTGTTGCACATGCCTAATATTGTGTAGCCCCCACCGCTCTCCCGAGCAAGCAGAACTGCCGCAACGTGGCATGGACTCGACTAATGACTAAAGTAATGCTGGAGGGAATTGACACCATGAATCCTGACAGGGCTTCCATAAATCTTAAGAGTACGAGGGGGTTCAGATCTCTTCTGAACAGCACGTTGCAAGGCATCCCAGATGTGATCAATAAGGTTCATGTCGGGGAAGTTTGGTGGCCATCGGAAGTGTTTAAACTCAGAAGAGTGTTCTGGAAACCACGCTGTAGCAATTATGGACTTGTGGGGTGTCACACTGTTCTGCTGGAATTTCCCAAGTTCGTCGGAGTGCGCGATGGACGTGAATGGATTCAGGTGATCAGATAGGATGATTATCTATGTGTCACCTGTCAGAGTCGTATCTAGACTTTTCAGGGGTGCCATATCACTCCAAATGCACACGCCCCACACCATTATAAAGCCTCCACCACCTTCAACAGTCCCCTGTTGACATATAGGGTCCATGGATTCATGAGGTTGTCTCCATACCCGTACATGTCCATCCGCTCGATAAAATTTGAAACGCCACTCGTCAGACCAGGCAACATGTGTCCACTCATAAACAGTCCAATGTTGCTGTTGACGGACCCAGGCGAGGAGTAAAGCTTTGTGTCGTGCAGTCATCAAAAATACACGAGTGGGCCTTCGGCTCGGAAAGCCCATATCTATGATGTTTCGTTGAATGGTTCGCACGCTGACAGTTATTGATGACCCAGCATTGAAATCAACAGTGATTTGGGGAAGGGTTGTACTACCGTCACGTCGAACGATTCTCTTAAATCCG
Organism: Schistocerca cancellata; assembly: GCF_023864275.1. Classification (NCBI taxonomy): domain Eukaryota; kingdom Metazoa; phylum Arthropoda; class Insecta; order Orthoptera; family Acrididae; genus Schistocerca; species Schistocerca cancellata. The sequence goes on along the minus strand of NC_064630.1, from coordinate 501,353,932 downwards.
TCCCGTTCTTTCAGGATCTTATTTCGGCCAAGCGATATCGCAGATCTGATGTTTTACAGGATTCCTGATATTCATGGTACACTCGTGAAATCTTCGTACGGGAAAATTCCCACTTCATCGGAGATGCTGCGTCACATCGCTCGTGCACCGACTATAACAATATGTTCAAAACTCACTTAAATCTTGATTATCTGCTGTTGTAGCAGCAGTAACCGATCTCACAACTGCGCCAGACACTTGTCGTCTTACATAGACGTTGCCGACCACAGCGTCGTTTCCTGCCTGCTTACATATCTCCGTATTTGAATACGAATTCCTACACAAATTTCTTTGGCACTTCAGTTTAATTCTTTACTTGTGTGTTATCTGCAAAGGATTTCAAATTGATTCTGCGTTTCTCGATTTCCAGAAGGCTTTTGACACCGTACCTCAGAAGCAGTTTGTAATCAAATTGCTTGCTTGTGGAATATCGTCTCAGTTTTGCGACTGGATTCGTGATTTTCTGTCAGGGAGGTGACATTTTGTAGTAGCTGACGGAAACTTATCCAGCAAAACAGGAGTGATATCTGGCGTTCTAGAAGGTATAGGCCCTCTGCTGTTCCAGGAGTGATATCTGGCGTTCTAGAAGGTATAGGCCCTCAGATGTTCCTTATCAATAAAAGCGATTTGAGAGACATCTCAGCGTCCGACTTACGTTTGCTGATGATGTCGTCGCTTATCGTCTAGTAAAGTCATCAGAAGATCGAAACAAATTGTAGAACGATTTAGAAAAGATATCGAAATGAGTACTGAAACGAATCTGTGAAACTTCGGTTAAACAATACTCACTGAAATCTAAAGGCCGTAAATGCAACTAATACCTAGGAATTACAATTACGAACAACTTAAATTGGAGAGAAGACACAAAAAACCAAAGACTGTGTTTTATTGGCAGAACACTCAGAAGGTGCCACTGATCCACTAAGGAGACTGCCTACGCTACGCTCGTCTGCCCTCTTCTAGCGTACTGCTGAGCAATCTGGGATCCTTACCAGATGTGATTAACGGAGCACATCGAGAAAGTTCAACTAACAGCAGTACGTTTTGTATTATCGCTAAATAGGGGAGAGATTGCCACGGATGTGATACAGGAGCTGACCGCTGTGGTCGATGTGTGTGATGTCCTTAGGTTAGTTAGGTTAAAGTAGTTCTAAGTTGTAGGGGACTGATGACCTCAGATGTTAAGTCCCAGCCGGCCGCGGTGGTCTAACGGTTCTGGCGCTGCAGTCCGGAACCGCGGGACTGCTACGGTGGCAGGTTCGAATCCTGCCTCGGGCATGGGTGTGTGTGATGTCCTTAGGTTAGTTAGGTTTAAGTAGTTCTAAGTTCTAGGGGACTTATGACCTAAGCTGTTGAGTCCTATAGTGTTCAGAGCCATTTGAACCATTTTTTGTTAAGTCCCATAGTGCTTGAAGCCATTTGATTTTCGTGATACAGGATTTGGGATGGATATCATTAAAACAAAAGTGTTTTTCGTTGCGGCGGAATCTTCTTGTGAAATTTCAGTCTTCAAGTTTCTCTCCCAAATGTGAAAATATTTTGTTGATGCCGACCTACGTAGGGAGAAAAGATCATCACAATAAAATAAGGGAAATCAGAGCTCGCACGGAAAGTTAAAGGTGTTCGTTTTTTCCGCGTGCTGTTCGAGAGTGGAATAATAGAGAGCTATTGTGAAGGTTGTTTTAAGTGTGATCTGCAGAGTATCCATGTAGGTGTAGATAAAGATGTAGATGTAGAATATCGGAGAATTATTGTGAAGGCGAGTAGATGAACCCTCTGCCAGACTCGTAAGTTTGATTTGCAGAGTATTCATTTGGATGTAGATGGGTGAGAGACACCATATGCAATTAGAGCGCATAATTGTATCCAAAGGCATGATAGTAACGCACACAAACCACTCAGTTTCCGAAAAACACGTGCACATGAGTTGTAAGGACTAGCAATCACAAAGACTAAAATACGCAGGTACTACTCCAAGAAAAGATAAAAAGAGCTACATTGGTGAGGAGAGTGACTGAATTGACTGCACAGTATTTCGGACTGAATGATACGAACACAATTCTGTAACCAGCTTCAAGCTTGAGGAATTCACAAAGACGCGGAAATTTTTTAATACTGAGCGCATGGATACACTCTCACCTTCGCAGTTCAGAGCAAGTTTAGCACACGAAACCGTGGGATATGAAGACCTCACGAATGAATTGATAGTAAAATCATGCTTATGAAGAACCACTTCTGATAACCACTAATAAACGAAACGTTCGCACCAGTAACGAAACACACTACGCCGCATCTAGCCTCCAACCTTAATCAGCGCCCTCGAACCAGTATGATGCAAAGCTATCTACAAGCAGGGACTCTTTTCCGCCAATACGCTGATTGGCTTAGAGCTCCCAGAAGCGTCAAAGGTGACCACGCTTTCGCCACAAGGCTTCAGAGCGATAATTCAAAGAATCTATATTGTGTATTTTCATATCTCAGCTACTTATTAAAAATACGATAGCGCACCACAGGCACTTGTGAAAGTGGAGCAATCGGCACCCCGGATCACGTCGTTTGAAAATGTGCCATTGGACAAGATGTTATGGACCAGGACAGGGACGCATTTGATAATGCAACATTTCGTAATATAATAAGGAGTGAGGAACTGTGTCACAAGCTGCACTCCCCGACAGCTAAAATACCAACTTATGAACTGGAAGGCTACATGGCTGAGAGACGACCAAGAAGAGGCCGTACATCATGATAACAGGACGCTCCACAGGACAACATCCGCCTGCAACAGCCTTCTGGAAGCAGTGCGGAGACGGGCGTCAGGGAGGACAAGCAAGGACTGCCTGAGACCCTGACAGCCATCTCCGGTTATCTACACCTTTGCAGACACAGCAGCGCAGCCCCTGTGAATCCTGAGTTGCACATCAGCGCGCCGGGGGCTAGCCATCCAGACAAATGAGAGATCCAACTTGGTTCTAATAACAAGAACAGTAGTGTAGCGCAGTGCTGTGTAGGGTAGTGCTGTGTAATGTAAAGTTGTATACCATTATAGTCCAGAATTATAAATTACAACATTTGTGATCTACCAATGCTGCGTAGTGTAGCAGACTAGTAGCGCGTTCCTTCTGGATTTCGGATGAACAGCTGTCAGTGCACTAGATGGCCAAATGGCAGTATGTAGACTTTTTTTAGTTATTATTATCATTTCTAAGCAGATTTTTTCCTCATAAACAGCTTAATGCTTAGTTACTGCTAACACATTTGAAATAGTATTAAAACAGAATGTGCTATATTCGTACCAATATACGTGCAAAATTCAGTCTGTTCTTTTATATAGATAATACTAAAAGTAAATAAGAAATAAATAACGTATATGTTTCATAGTTGGCTACGAAAAATGTGTACAAAGCATCAAAAAAGGCAAGTACACGATTTATTGAAAGAATGTTACTGAAAAATTGAAAGGAGTCGTTTAACAGATAACATTCTACATCTACATCCACACTCCGCAAGCCACCTGACGGTGTGTGGCGGAGGGTACCTTGAGTACCTTTATCGGTTCTCCCTTCTATTCCAGTCTCGTATTGTTCGTGGAAAGAAGGATTGTCGGTATGCCTCTGTGTGGGCTCTAATCTCTCTGATTTTATCCTCATGGTCTCTTCGCGAGATATACGTAGGAGGTGCTTCACTCCTCGGTGAACGTATGTTCTAGAAACTTCAACAAAAGCCCGTACCGAGCTACTGAGCGTCTCTCCTGCAGAGTCTTCCACTGGTGTTTATCTATGCTCTCCGTAACGCTTTCGCGGTTACTAAATGATCCTGTAACGAAGCGCGCTGCTCTCCGTTGGATCTTCTCTATCTCTCCTATCAACACTATCTGGTACGGATCCCACACTGCTGAGCAGTATTCAAGCAGTGGGCGAACAAGCGTAATGTAACCTACTTCCTTTGTTTTCTGATTGCATTTCCTTAGGATTCTTCCAATGAATCTCAGTCTGGCATCTGCTTTACCGACGATCAACTTTATATGATCATTCCATTTTAAATCACCCCTAATGCGTACTCCCAGATAATTTATGGAATTAACTGCTTCCAGTTGCTGACCTGCTATATTGTAGCTAAATGATATGGGATCTTTCTTTCTATGTATTCGCAGCACATTACACTTTGTGTGTACTCTGATACTATGGTGGTGGAATGTGATAGTGGAAGTAAACTTGTCTGAAAATCCGCCAAGACAGTTTATTATTTTCGTGAATGCTCCATCGGGCGTGTCTAAAAAACATCAGAAGGCTGCAACGTCGGTTACATATTGTCCTTCCTTCGAAGGCAGCCGGCGGCGTACTCTGGCTCGGTGACGCAGAAAAAGTCCACGCAAGCGCCGCGAAGCGTGTAATCTGCTCAGATCGCGCGGCACAGGGCCCTCCGAGGACCCTCCATACTGTCGGGGCGAAAGCAGCTTCCACCGTAGCTACCCCAAGGCGTGCGTCGCAACGGCAAGATATTGGAGGTTTACGCCGAGCTGGCGCATACCTCGTTTTGGGCGATATGTCGTTCACTCTCTCTGTGCCGTTTTACAACGTTGTACCCATAAAACCGTTCCGGGGAGCAAACAAGAAAACGTTGTAGCGCGGTGGGGTCACTGTTCGCATCTGACCTTTACTCTGTTACAAACATAAACAGATACGCAAACACACGTTACGTCTTGGTATTTTATTCAGGAATAAAAAATGAAAGAAACGCGACCAAAGATGATACCAAAACTTGCAATTCTCTCTCCTCCACCCCCCCCCCCCTCAGCAAATCACCAAATTCGAAACCCCTCTGTCTACCACTAATTCACTTTATTTACATACAACAATTTCGTCCAAACTAAGGCAGGAAGACAAGAGCGGTTGACGGCTACCTCTCAAACATACCGTGGCCATTTGAAATGAAACACTAGTTTGTTTTACGTCTATGGGAGCGGAGATGGCCCGGAGACGATAGTAGAGAAATAAATGCACCAGGTAGGTTCAAAAATGGCTCTGAGCACTATGGAACTTAACTTCTGAGGTCATCAGTCCCCTAGAACATAGAACTACTTAAACCTAACTAACCTAAGGACATCACACACATCCATGCCCGAGGCAGGATTCGAACCTGCGACTGTAGCAGCAACGCGGTTACAGACTGTAGCGCCTAGAACCGCTCGGCCACACCGGGTAGCTATACGACTGGCGAGTCGCCCCTAAGCTACTTTATGTGCGGAAAAAACTAGACTGTTTTCGGCTACATGTTTGAGCAGAACGAAATCCAGAACTTAAACAGTAGCCTTTCCGAATTTTCATAGCCAAACTAAGAGTGGGAAATGGACAAACAGGGTATCACCTCGGGGTCGAGTTTAGGAAAAAATGATTTAATTGCCTGAAAGTAACCAGGGTAATCAAGAAAAGTTAATTTGTGATTTAAGGGGAATTGAAATATTTCACGAACAGCAGCTGCTGTAGTGTCAAAAAGTTCACATCTTCAATGACTAGCTGTTCGGGACATAAAACTTTACATTGGTGCGATATTTAGCTGTCAATAAGACATTTTAAAACAAAAAAGTTTAAAAAATCGTCAGATGTTTTGTGAATGGTTTATCTAAAACTGAAATATAAAATAGATGAGAGAAAATTGGTCCCATCCCATACTGGACGCCTGGTGTGAAAACCGGTAATGAATTTTTTGAATTAAGACAGAATTGCTTGCAAATTATTCTTATCTATTTATTGGCAATGGCCCTTTTCGATCTTGTGAGACATCTTCAGATTAACCTAGAGCTGTAAAATAACATTGTGAGGCGTAGGTACAATAAAAGCAGGTAACAGGTGTAGTGTGAGGCAAAGTTCCAGGCTGTGTAGCCGTCTCTACAACTAGCAGAAACTGACAACTTACGCAAGAAGTAACGTTATGTGTCAACATCCGCCCTTTAATGCCAGCATATGGCGTTAAGATAAAAATTAAAATGAAATATCGCCCTATCATCAAAAAGCAACGCTCTCTACCCTTAATGTGTGTTACTACAGTTTTATAATCTTGTCCTTACGTCTCTATGTTCATGTGGCCGGCTGTGATGGTCTGACGTATCTTGTGCTGTCGACTCCATTACATTTACATTTCATTCACTGTATGCAACGTTCCATGCAGTATACGCTGTAACGCGGTTAGATACGTATTATGTAAGCTCTTTTAAATATTTTTCTTGGTTTGCCATCCTCTTTCCAGTAGATACTAGAGTTATATTGGGAATTTTATTCCCGGTTTCAGGTCTCTTATACTTTTATTTATCTTATGACGATACGACGATGTCTCCTTATAATTCTTATCTTAATGCCATATACTGGCATTAAAAGACGGATATTGGCTTACCACATTTGTTCTTACGTAAGTTCACAGTTATTGTTAGTTGTAGAGACGGCTACACAGCCTGGAACTTAGCCTCATACTATCCCCTTCCCTGTTTTTAGTGTACCTATGCCCCTCAATGTTGTTTTACACTTATAGGTTAACCTGAAGATATCTCACATGGACAAAACACTTCATTGCCAATAAATAGCTAGAAATAATTTGCGACCAAGACTGTCTTATTTTAAGAGGTTAGAGAAATATTTGACAGACCTTTGAATGAGCCTCAAGATCGTGTACAGCAATGGGAGTGCAGATTGAGAATTTAATGTTCAATGTTTAACACAGACGCTTAGAATTTTAAAGAGTACGAGAGGATATTTGTCTGTTGTATTACACAGACTGTACAGTCTCGTTTGCTTTACATAATTTGAAGCATCATTCAGGTGTCTCTATAATCTATTTTACTTCTTACTGTGAGACAAATCGTTTCATATGACATTGGGCAGTTTTTTAAATTTTTTGTCTTTGTAGGCGCTACAGTCTGGAACCACGCGACCGCTATGGTCGCAGGTTCGAATTCTGCCATGGGCATGGATGTGTGTGATGTCCTTAGGTTAGTTAGGTTTAAGTAGTTCTAAGTTCTAGGGGTCTGATGACCTCAGAAGTTAAGTCCCATTTTTTATCTTTGGATTTGACAAAAATAGATAAAGTATGAGTTTCAACACAAGAAGATTTACCACTCAGTGAGACATTGAAGTTGCTGTTTGCAAGATGTATGGTTGAACAAATCAGTAGTGAAGAGTGAAATATCTTTTAAGAAAGTAAGATTTTTTGATAGCTGTGAGACTTATTACAGAAAAGGAAGGCGTTATGTAACAGAAAAAAAAATTGCTAAGAAATAATTTAATAGGTAAGAAGGATATTATAAACTAGCCAATCACATGTAAGGATACACCCAGAAAAAGTTTTGTAAATCGCTAAGGGAGATTTGCAATATTAACAGTTGAAAGGCTTGATGTCAGGTACATCAGTGTTTGCTGGGATGTTTGTCAGGTCTCTGACAGTAGTTGAATGTAATAACCATCAGTTTGTTACTGCTGTTCCTTTATGCAGAAATGCAGTCGATTCACTCACAAATTTCAGCACTGTGGCATTTATAACTTCCTAGATGCAGTAGGAGTGGAGGTACAGGCCAAAATGTGCTTTCTTCCAGCCCCTGACGTATAGGTTCTCCTGCACAACAGTTATGTTGTGTGGAATCAATATTGGCCTGTCAAATCAGCCTGCTTTGCACAGTAGCCTACATGTCAGGGAGAAGAAACAGTTTTCTGGGCCCTGATGTGTAGGCTTCCTGGCATGACACACATATTTTGTTGGATTAATATTAGTCTGCATTATGGATCTGAATTGCAAGGCAGCCTATATGTCATGAGCAAATGGATCATTTTCAAGCCATTGATGTGCAGCCTGCTCTGCATTAGAGGTGTGTTGTGGGAGTAGTATTGGCATCCATTACTGAACTGCATTGCAAAGGGCTACTGTGCCAATTAGCGAATTAGCATTGGATGGGGACAGGTTGAGGCTGGTAGAGGAGGGTATGAACAGAGTGAGGTGGAGGAGAAAATAAACAGAGAGAGGGGAGGAGGGGTTGATGTATGAGGCAGTTGGAGGTGTAGAGGGATAGAGAGCAGGTGGAAAAGGAAAAAGGGGAGGTGGAGGTGAAAAGACACACACACACACACACACACACACACACACACACACACACACACACACAGAGAGAGAGAGAGAGAGAGAGAGAGAGAGAGAGAGAGAGAGAGAGAGACTCCTCAGATGGTCAGAGGGAGGAAGAATATAAGATATGGTCAGATAGAGGGGGTGGGGGAAATGGACAAACAAAGTGAGCAGAGGAGGTGAAGAGACAGAGAAAGTGGTGAGGAAGAGATAGACAGATAGAAGTGGGAGGAGGTGGTGAACAGGAGGAAGAAGGAAGAAGTGGACGCATAGAGGGGGTGGAGGAAGTGTTGAATATGTGTATCAGACACATACATGGGCAAAACTGCGGCTAGTTATTAACACAACAGACATACTTGTGTTATTATGGCCTTGGTGATATTTGTTTTGTAGAAATTACGCCATCTTCCAAGGCATATTCCTGAAACTAACGTTTCTTGTCCTAACGCTGGAGACATTGTCAAAGGCTATAAAATCTAAGGTAATAGTTTCAGATTAAAACTAGCTGAGCATGCCCAGTATCTACACAATGGTCGGTTCGTGACGTCATCAGACCTCTGCCTGTGGTCACGGAATGTCACCGTCGTGTGTTACGGAGCTTGAAGAGGAGAAGAGTTGGCGTTGTTTTCTTTATCACTAAAAGCTTATTTAATTTCAAACTTCCTTCTTTTCTGTCAAACTCATATTTGTGATTCTGAGTTGCTATGGCCTCTCTGTACATCCTAGTGTAGTAATAATTGAAATGATTTTGATGGTTTCTTGGTCCCTGGACCCATTACATGATTTGCTATTACCGAGGTATCCGTGTTTCCCAGACAAGTGATCATTTGTTCCTTTATCCTGGTGTTAATCCTAGTTTCTGTGCTTCCTATTACACAGCAGGAGTACTTAAGCTACTTTGCACAAGCATTCAAGTGCACATGGGAACTACAAAAAGAAACTCTTACTATAGAAAGTACGATCATATTGGCTGTCAGTTGAATTTTGTGATTGGATTGTGGATTTCGTGGTAGGGAGGTCGTAGCATGTTATAGACTATATCCTATAGAAAGTGCGATAATGTGGGCTATCAGTTCAATTTTGAGATTGGATTGAGAATTTCTTGGTAGGGAGGGCGCAGCATGTTATCATCGATGGAGCGCACCTTGCCATTCATGTTATAGGCTATATTAATGGGCACATTAACAATAACTTCAGAATATTCGCAGATTGTGCAGTTGCCTATGATGAAGTACTGCCTTAAAAAGCTGCAGCAGTATTTAGTAGGACATATGTAATATATTACAATGTTGCAGGACATTGGCAGCTTGCTATAAGAGATCAGAAATATAAAATATTGGACTGTAAAAACAAAAAAAATCTAGTATCCAACGACTTCAATATCAACAGGTCACAATTGGAATTGGTCAATTCATACAAGTACCTGGGTGTAACATTTTGTAGGGATATGAAATGGAACAATCATTTACGCTCAGTCGTAGGTCAAGCAAGAGACAGATTTTGATTTATTGGTATAATTCTAGGAGATTGATTATAAAACGCTCGTCAACCTATCCAAGAATATCACTGAAATGTTTGGGAGTTTTACCAAGTAAGATTAACAGAGGATGTTAAATGCATACGGCGAAGGGGAGCACTAATAACGGTCACAGATTTCCTTGACACATGGGAGAGCGTCACGGAAGTGAAGAAGAAACTGATTTGAGGATCATCCCGAAAAAAATGCTACTTACAAAATCTGACGAACCAGCTTTAAATTATACTGCAACGCCCTATGTGTGGCGAGTACAAGAAAAGACTAATGACAACGGGCACAGAGTTTTTTGAACAGTAATTCTTTCCATGGAATGGGAACAAACTCTGACACAACCTAAAAAAATTTAAAAATAAAAAAAATTGGTCGCATTTTGATATTCATAGAAAGTTGTTAACTTTGACTACCGATGAATGTGTGACCCTGTAGCACTATTTTGCCGCACAGCTGTAAGGATATTAAAGAGGGAAGCTGTCGATACAAGGGTATAAAGTCTTTGTGAATTTCAGTCCGTGTACTCGACAGGACAGTATGTTTCGCAGACAACCGTATGAACATTGTACCGATATGTCACCATTTGAGAGAGGACGTGTAGTTGGGCTTAAAGAAGCCGGTTGGAGTAATCGGTGAATCGCTCGACGATATTGACAGGAATGGGTGAGCCATGGCCGAACACAGCGTCAAGAAGGAAATGGTCGACCTAGCAAGAAGACAGAACGCGAAGACAGAGCAATCGTCAGAGAGGCACTCAGAGCCCCAGATTCATCACTATCATCGGGCCGACGTGCAAATGGTGCTTCAGCGACCACAAAGACCATTAGTAGGCGGCTAAGAGAAAGGCAGCTGAGTTCAGGGCGCCCCTTACTCCGACGACCTTTGACCTTCGTAAACCAGCAAGCCCATTTGCAGTGGAGGCAGGCACATTCGGCAGGGAATCTGACTGACTGTAGCACAATTGTCTTCAGTGATGAGTTCCGCTCCAAACCGAGCTCCGATGCTGGAGACGCCGGACAGCGGAGGGATACCAACCTGGCTGTCACCCTCCATACCACCCGACAACCAGGAACGATGATCTGAAGTGCCATTTCATTTCATAAAAGGACGCCTTTGGTAGTCATCTGTAACATCGCACAGCACAGCTGTTAGTCGAAGATACTCTACGCTCCGTTTTAATACATTTCAGCAAAATAATGCCTGCCCGCACTAGGAACAGTTTCTACTGCTTGTTTTCGTGCTTGCAAACCCTACCTTGGCCAGCAAGGTCACCCTATCTCACCCCAGTTGAGAACGTTTGGAGCGCCCTTCAACTAACTCGGGATTTTGACGATCTAAGGCGCCAGTCGGACAGTATTTTTCACGTTGTCTCTGAGCTGGGGATCCAACAACTCTATCAATCTATGCCAAGCCAGAGGTGGGCCAATACGTTATTGAGCTGCACGACTCGTGAAAGTCTTTCTCTTGAGTAAATCATACAACTTTTCTGAAATTATAATATTTTATTTGTCTGTACATGTACATTTCATTTACCGATTTCCGTCCTATTCTGATAATTCCTTCGTCATGCATGTTTTCTTTTAGGCTCACAGTGCAATTGGTAGAATGGGAAGTATCCTCTGCCATGCATGCACTTATCAGAGGCTTGCTGAGCATAGATGTAGACGTAGAAGTAGGAGTCGTGCTTTCGTCGTGTAATCTCACCTATTTCAGTTGGCATAACTTGGAGCTTCCTGTTAACTGACGTGCTTCCGGTCCCACAGTTTATGTAACTGAAAACTACTGTATTTACTTGTAACATCGTCGTGTGGCATGTTCTCTAACTATTCCTTTAAAATTTAACCGGCGAAAGTCTTGCCCTGTTGTCAGACGGCGCGCCACGGTCTAGTGACAAACAAACTTGCTGAAAAAGCGCACAATCCCGACGCCACTACCCGGCTAATTTCATACGCTACCACTACTTGCAGAACGTTGACGCCGGTGTATCCTGACAACATAACTGTTCTTTCACCCTCACGCGCTTCCAAACCTTAAAGGAACCTAATGCTCGGGCTTCGCTCGCCACTATGTACTTGAGCTGGAGCGCAGCGTTGTTTGGGCAGACAGCATCAGTCGGGCGGTCGCTCTCGGGGAATCCCCTCGGCACCTTTCAGTGCGAGGTGGCGACTGCTATTGGCGGCGGGCAGGCTCGGAATTTGATTTGGCGCGGACGCGGCGGCGAAGAGCGCCCCTGCGAAAACACACTCTGCAGGCGAGAGCGGCCGCAATCCAATTCCGGCCCCCACGAGTCGCGCCGCGCACCCAGAAGCAGGAGGCGGCAGCCGGGCGGCCGAGCGAACCGCTCCCAGGGATTCGCGCCGCTGCCGCCGCGGAACCGAGTTCAAGCGTGGCTCCCTAACAAAGCCGAGAGAGCGCGAAGGGGACTAGCGATCGACTTATAGGGCACTACAAGTGCAGCTCAAAATAGGCGCACGCTTGAACCGAGCAAGGTGCGGCAGTGGGAAGGCACCGGATTTGAATTCGGGACGTTCCCGTGAAAGCCCCACCCAGCAATCCAGGTGTAGGACTTCTCTGGTTTAATGTTAAGGAGCCTATCATTTACGGCTTGTTAATATTTTTGAGAAATAATAATTTGGCACAACAGCTGTACTACGCTTTATTAAAACTGCCAGTTTCGTTCAAAAGATCTAATGTGTCTACAGTGACTGACAAGAATAACCAAAAACCAAAAAGAGGGGAATGAGAGGTACGAAATGGATCTTCACGGACAGAGAGGGTGTGTGATATCTTAGTGACTGTAAAAGCGAGTCAAATTTGTAAAGAATTTGGCTGTATGATGCCACTTATCAGTATGACGTTGCACCCCTTCTGGCCTGGATGTACACTACTGGCCATTAAAATTGCTACACCACGAAGATGACGTGCTACAGAAGCGAAATTTAACCGACAGGAAGTAGATCCTGTGATATGCAAATGATTAGCTTTTCAGAGCATTCACATAAGGTTGGCGCCGGTGGCGACACCTACAACGTGCTGACATCAGGAAAGTTTCCAACCGATTTCTCATACACAAACAGCAGTTGACCGGTGTTGCCTGGTGAAACGTTGTTGTGATGCCTCGTGCAAGGAGGAGAAACGCGAACCCACACGTTTCCGACTTTGAGAAAGGTCGGCTTGTAGCCTGTCGCAATTGCGGTTTATCGTATCCCGACATTGCTGCTCGCGTTGGTCGAGATACAATGACTGTTAGCAGAATATGGAATAGATGGGTTCAGGAGGGTAATACGGAACACCGTGCTGGATCCCAACGGCCTCGTATCACTAGCAGTCGAGATGACAGGCATCTTATCCACATGGCAGTAACGGATCGTTCAGCCACGTCTCGATCCTTGAGTCAACAGATGGGGACGTTTGGAAGACAACAACCATCTGCAAGAACAGTTAGACGACGTTTGCAGCAGCATGGACTATCAGCTCGGAGACCATGGCTGCGGTTACCCTTTACGCTGCATCACAGACAGGAGCGCCTGCGATGGTGTACTCAACGGCTAACCTGGGTGCACGAATGGCAAAACGTCATGTTTTCTGATGAATCCAGGTTCTGTTTACAGGATCATGATGGTCGCATCCGTGTTTGGCCACATCGCGGTGAACGCACATTGGAAGCGTGTATTCGTCATCGCCATACTGGCGTATCACCCGACGTGATGGTGTGGGGTGCCATTGATTACACGTCTCGGTCACCTCTTGTTCGCATTGACGGCACTTTGAACAGTGGACGTTACATTTCAGATGTGTTACGACCCGTGGCTCTACTCTTCATTCGATCCCTGCGAAACCCTACATGTCAGCAGGATAATGCACGACGGCATATTGCAGGTCCTGTACGGGCCTTTCTGGATACAGAAAATGTTCGACTGCTGCCCTGGCCAATACATTCTCCAGATCTCTCACCAATTGAAAACGTCTGGTCAATGGTGGCTGAGCAACTGGCTCGTCACAATACGCCAGTCACTACTCTTAATGAACTGTGATATCGTGTTGAAGCTGCATGGGCAGCTGTACCTGTACACGCCATCCAAGCTCTGTTTGACTCAATGCCCAGGCGTATCAAGGCCGTTATTACGGCCAGAGGTGGTTGTTCTGGGTACTGATTTCTTAGGATCTATGCACCCAAATTGCGTGCAAATGTAATCACATGTCAGTTCTAGAATAATATATTTGTACAATGAATACCCCTTTAACATCTGCATTTCTTCTTGGTGCAGCAGTTTTAATGGCGAGTATTGTATGTACTGATGCGGTTGCGAAGGGTTCATAAAGACGCTGTATGTTCTCCTGAGCAAGGTGGCCCACAAGTGCAGCAACTGGTCTGTTATATTTTGGATACTGGAACTGGGACGGAGTTGAAGCCCGTGACGGTCCTACACGTCTAGTGTCGCGGACAAAGCTGGGAATCTTGTTGACTACGGAAGTACCTCAGAATAAGCAGGCTGTTCAAAGGGAGATGTAAAACATGTGGGCAAAATTACTGATGTTGAAAAATGGAACGACTATATAGTCACGCGAGAGATAATACATTTTGACACAGAATATCTGTCACGTATCGTTGAGCCGCCAGAGTTCCCTCAATCACGACCAACCGTGGCCTGAACCCATGCCCGATGGTTCCCACACCAGGACTCCAGTAGTAGTACAGCTATGCCTCTCCAAAACTTTGGATGATTGGGACCCCTCCCCAGGCCGCCACCGTACTCGCCGTAGATATTCATCTACGGTTGCGCAGACCAGCGATTCATCGCTGAACACAATGTGACACTATTCATCAGAGGTCCATACCTCCAAGGCACGGCTCAAGTCCAAACGCAGGCGTTTGTGTCGTGGAGTTAACAGAAGCCTACACGTGGGATGGTATTCCGGATTCTGTTAGTGTCCGAGCAGTGATGGGGCATGACTCAGATGCCGCAGGAAGTCTGTTACTTGTTCTCGGAAGCAGGCGCAGATATAAATGGGTTACAATGTGCTTGGTGGACAGCACGGCGATCGTCGCTTGTTGTCATCCGATGTGGTCGTGGTCGAACGAAACCTTGACGACGTAAACGCTTCCTCTCACGTTCCCGTGCAGACCAACATCGAGCCATTGTCCTAAACGAATGTCCCACAAATCCAGGATAGTGCACCATTCGACCAGCCGGCCAAATGGAAACATACAATGAGGAGCCTTTGAAACACCTTCATGTGCTGGTAACAATGTCTCACTAGAACATGCGAAGTCTTCGCTTTCTTTACAGTGGTCACTCAACATCTGAAGCTATTGTGGCCCTTATATACCCTACCAGGCCTGGTAACAGCACTAAACAAGAACAACATTAGTGCTGTCTAATGTTACTTATAATCCGTCTTATTGCAAAAATGTTTATTCACATGACCGGTTTTGGTTCCTCTAGAACCATCTTCAGATCTGCAATTTCAAGTTACAGGAGTAACCAGTCCACACACAGCAACCTTCACATGCTGCGTCACATCATGTGTGCTGGAACCTAGACCGTGATCGTTTGTTAAATTAAAATATTCTTTATAGTAACCACTGCCAGTTGCTATTTGTTGCTTTTTTTGTAATGTTATAGGAAGAGATAAATTTCATCATAAGGCAAGTATATCCTTGGAGGAGTGTACAGCTTAAATCCACTGTTTATCCTGGTTTGCGCTGAGGAACGATTAGGAGGAAGAGCAAGTACGAAGTGAGAGGGTGCTCCTTTGTTCTCTGGCCTGCTTGTATGACGAACATTTAAGTAATCACTCATTGTGCCCGTCATTATTATATGCGTTTATTTTGCACTGTCGTGTAACTGATTAAGTTTCAGCGCTCACAATTAATGCTATTATTATATTTAATAATAAAACGTTGACCGGCAGTGACTACTAAAACAAAAGAGAAGAACACGACAAGTGCTATAACCGGACTTCGCAGAATCTTCGCTCAGTGGAAGAGGGGTCAAAATAAGCGAACACGTGTGTCATCGTATACGGAGATTATCGTTTTTAAGAAAACGACGGTCAAAGTATTCGAGGTACTTCAACTGCCTTTTAAGGAATACCGTCGCGGCTTAAAACTTTCGAGCCCCGTTTTCAAAACCAGATTATTATTTTTATTTTTGTTTTTCATTTATCTGTCATGTCCGTACAATATTGTTACTCTAATGTTTTTCAGTGTAAAGTGAAATAACGTCCTCCTTATTTATCTACTAAATGTATGTCTGGTGAATTAATTTAAAAAAAATTAGAATATTATTTGAAATTGTTTTCGGTGAAATTCCTGGAGTATATCTTCGTTCTTAATCAATTAGGAGCGCCAATTTTTGGAAACGTGACCCGTCCTTTATGCGTGGTTTTCCGCAAAATTATTGCCAACGCGTGAAATCTTCAGCAATGGTAAAGACGTTTCTTCCCCGAGTGAAATCTATATGTAGAAATGTCACTGAGGCAAACTTGTCTTCTCGCGAAGCTCTACCAAGAGCATCGCGAGAAGACTGGTTTGCCTCAGTTCGGAATTTGCATGTTTCGAATGTTTCTACATCGGTATCATCCAGTCTTTATGAAGAATAAACATAAGAATAAAATATAAGAAGTAATACAAGAATGAAATTATAATACACACACATATGTTACATTTAATGTAAGACGTTTTGAAACTCCATTGTAATTTTACAATTAATATAACGCCCTGCTATCTCCTTACTTGGTAAGACACATTCTACAGACGTGGGTAGATAAATTAAAAAGCAAAATTAAATAAATAAAAACAATAATCTGGTTTCGAACACGTGGCACAAAAGTGAGTAGCCGCGCCGCTAGCCACTGCGTCACCGTTTTGGCTGAGATTATCGCCCTATAAAAGGCATCTTCATTACGTCGAAAACTTTGATCGTCGTTTTTGTCAGAAATGGTCGAGTATTCTCTGATAAGCCGAGTCACGTGTTCGCTTATTTTAACTCCTCTTCCACTGAACGGAGTTTTTGGGAAACCGGTTTACAGCACTTATCACGTTCTTCTCGTAAGTAGAGGGATGAGAAGAAAACTTTTTTCGACTTCATTATCGATTTTTCGATACTGACGATGCTTCGGTCTGTACTGTCTTCTTCATAAACGGCCAGTGCATTGTTAATGCTAACAGCGAACTCTGTGTGGCAACGCTCAGTAGAACTAAAACGCTGAACATTAACTGTTCTGTATTCCTAAATAATATAAATTCTAATTGACATAATTACTGTCAAATTATGAGTACACGATTTTAGAACATAAATCCATATATGTACAGTATACTACGTATTATGAACATTGTTCTTCATTGGGACTGGGCTATCTAAATCCGGCATTTCATGTTGGATTCAGTGTATAACGCACTTCTTACGACGATCTGATAGATATTTCTCGTCCCTACTATACGTCTTAAAAGAGTCACTTCTATGATTCCGTACGCCGATTGCCGCTTCTGTTATAACGGCCTCGAGAAACTTGCATCTTCAAAACTAGGGATTAATGAATGTCAGAGGTGCGTGATTGAGCCTGTAAAGGAGATGACCAGTGCTTTCCGAGCAGAATCTCTGCAAATGGACTGTTGTTGCAGCTCTGCCTTGCGATATTTTCAAGTACATCACCCGATGGCATCAGTTTCGCTTCCATCCTCGAATAACAGCGTTCATCTTATCAATACATAGCTTGACGAAGGCAATCGAGCGAGAGGAGCTCTTCTGGCTAAAAAAAGAAAAGAAACGCAGTTAACTTGACTCCAGACGGTTCCGCTTTGAAATACCGTCTACTTAACTGGAGACCTTGGCGACCATGGTGTTGGTCAAAATCTCGTATCCCACCTCAGTGCGAAAAATACCATTGTCTTTGAGCAGTGTAGGCTTTGACTACCGCTATTTACACTCAACAATGGCAAACTGTTTATACGTAACGACTGGGTCGTGACGTTATCCGATCGCCACCACAGAGTTCAGAGTTGCAATGACGTGTGTTGACAGAGCCTGAATAGCATAAGAGTTGGTGCTGTTTAGAGTTGCGCTGCACCTAAACTACTGTTCGATCGTTTCGTTACAATACATAAATGATGTAGTAAACGGTAGGACTACCGCCGCGCGGAGTGGCCGCGTGGTTTGAGGCGCGATGTCATGGATTGCGCGGCCAATCCCGCCGGAGGTTCCAGTCCTCACTCGGGCATATGTGTGTGTGTGTGGGGGGGGGTGTTGTTCTTAGCATAAGTTAGTTTAAGTACTGTGTAAGTCTAGGTACCGAAGACCTGAACAGTTTGGTCCCTTAGGAATTCACACACGGCAGTATTACCGGTGGTAGCGGTAGCATTGGTAAGGAAAGAGACACGATTGAATGTGTGAGAGGACAGAACTAAATGTGTGAGATAGAAAATAAGAGCCGACGACTTATATTTGTTTATTTTCTGTTTGTTTTGCACATAATTAGAACTGCACATCTTTCAGTGTTAGTCCATTGTGTATTTTATAACCTCACAAAATATAAATAGTATTTTATAAGAAATAAGTATAAGTTGATCGCGTAAATACTGCGCTTTTATGACCCAAAGCAATTACTTCTCATGCAAGTACAGTTTAAATACGCAACTATAAAAATATACAGGGTGAAGCGAAATTCGCGCACTTGGGCTTCGTAGTGCCACTCCTCAAATGCCAGCAATAAAAAAATGTCTCTCACAAAATTTCATTTGGTGGGTACATCCGGCAGAGAAAGGACGTTAAAGAGTGGCAATCTGGCAACACCGTAACCACCTGTACGGTAACTACCTCTGCCCGCACATTCTCGTACCACTGTACAGCTGATGCAGTGGACAGAGTTTTGGGTTAGCATGCAGGAAGTCGTTGGTTCGATCCTGGGTTGAGGTATATTTTTTATTTGGTAAATGTGGCCCAAGCGGTACCGTACCTGTCATCTTAATCGTCAACAGCTATTACAGCTGGTCCCCTGGAAAACGTTTGCACCTACTACAATCGCAGAAATGTAAGATTGGTCAGCTTTGAAAGAAGCCCTTTCCGCGTCGTGAGCGTGAACTTATTGGCACCACTTCATCTACAAGATGTGAAAGCCGTTTTCTTTGTACCCTACTCCAATTGTCCCATAGATTAGTACCAACTATTATTATTCTTACCTCGTTCAGGTCCATTACGCTTCGTTAGGCTAGGGCCTTACGTTACCAGTAGGACTAGCAACGTGCTTTGCGAATAATGCCCAAACTCGGTTACTGTTTGTATATATTACCACCACTGTCCCTCTAATTACGCCTTTCAACACTGAGTCGGGTAACCGCATGCTGTTTACTACGATCTCAATGCATTATTATTATTGTTATCATTATTATTCTATCTATGAGATTGTGGAAATATCACGTCTGTTACCTTCAGGGAAACAGTGTAATTCGAAACCCAATATTTCTCAGTTAGCAGTGTCAGGATGAATCATGCAGAACAATATCTGTCAGAGGGGTAAAGCTCATTAGGTGGAACAGCGCGCAGGACTGACGGCGTGTTTATACTGTATGCGCTGTGCGCCAGACAGGGTGTAGTTGCGAGCGGAGTAACGAGTCCGTGACAGAATACAATGGTTCCAACAAAAACAACAGGAAGCCAACGATCACTTCGTGAACACCGTAATATGGTCGGATGAAGCAGCATTCCCTCGCGAGGGTGTCTTCAATATGCACAACGCCCACCATTGATGTAACGTAAAATCTCACGTCACCCACGAACGTGGTTATCAAGTTCGCTTTGTTAGCAACGTTTGGGCCGGAATATTGGGTGACAGGTGTTAGTGCCCCTATATGTTGCCTGACCGGTTGACTGCACGAAGATATCATGCATTCCTCTCAAACTATCTGCCTCATGCGCTGGAAGATATTCCACTACATGTTCGGCAGAGGATACGGTTCCAACATGATCGTGCACCTCCACACTCTGGAATTAATGTGTGACAGTATTTGGACAGAACACTTCCAGGGAAATGGCTCGGACATGGAGGTCCGGTTGTATGGACACCGCGTTCACCTGACCTAAATCCCCTGGACCTCTTCCTGTGCGGACAACTGAAGGAGCACATGTACTCTACTCCGACGACGAATGTGGAAGAATTGGTAGTGCGTGTTCGTACTGCTCATGTTACTTTGCAGCTTTGCAGCGAAAGGTCCAGAGTTGTATGATCCGGTGGATTGCGCAGTCTTTGGACGTGCAGGGAGGTCACTTCGCGCATATGTTGTCCTGAGAACAAAATATTTTGTGGTGAAGGTCATGCTGTCATTAATATGGACATTATTATTGTCACAGTTTCCTAATGTGCGACATCTGAGCGCTCATCTTACATGTAATATAAATGACCAGTACGTGGTGTGTTATTGTACTGCGCTGTCGTCTTTAGCATCTCGAAATTGATATTGTTTTTGTAGTTATTCTGTCCTATGACATGTCATTTGTTTCAACTGAATTCTTATTTGTCTAGCTATGTACTTGTTATGTTCAGCGTTACAAAATGTTGTAAATTAAGGATACATGTGACATAAGAAACGGTGTATATTACAGTATGAAATGTCAGAATGAAATTAGCAAATTAAAAATATACGCCATAACCCAGGATCGATCCCTCGACAGCCTGCATACTAACCCAAAACTTTATCCACTGCACAGCACGATTAATATGTGCTAACAGAGGTACTTATCATACATGTGGGTACAGTGTTGCCAGATTTTCACTCTTTAACGTCCCTTTTCTGCCAGATGTACTCGCCGCACGAAATTTAGTGACAGAGATTTGTTTATCGCTGGTATGTGAGGAATCGTGCTGCGAAGCCCGAGTGCACGAATTTCGCTTCACCCTATATATATAATCAGGGTGAGTCACCTAACATTACCGCTGGATATATTTCGTAAACCACATCAAATACTGACGAATCGATTCCACAGACCGAACGTGAGGAGAGGGGTTAGTGTAATTGGTTAACACAAACCATAAAAAAATGCACTGAAGTATGTTCTTTAACACAAACCTAAGTTTTTTTAAATGGAACCACGTTAGTTTTGTTAGCACATCAGAACATATAAACAAATACGTAATCAGTGCCGTTTGTTGCATTGTAAAATGTTAATTACATCCGGAGATATTGTAACCTAAAATTCACGCTTGAGTACCACTCCTCCGCTGTTCGATCTTGTGTATCGGAGAGCACCGAATTACGTAGGGATCCAAAGGGAACGGTGATGGACCTTAGGTACAGAAGAGACTGGAACAGCACATTACGTCCACATGCTAACACCTTTTTATTGGTCTTTTTCACTGACGCACATGTACATTACCATGAGGCGTGAGGTACACGTACACACGTGGTTTCCGTTTTCAATTACGGAGTGGAATAGAGTGTGTCCCGACGTGTCAGGCCAATAGATGTTCAATGTGGTGGCCATCATTTGCTGCACACAATTGTAATCTCTGGCGTAATGAATGTCGTACACGCCGCAGTACATCTTGTGTAATGTCGCTGCAGACTGCCACAATACGTTGTTTCATATCCTCTGGGGTTGTAGGCACATCACGATACACATTCTCCTTTAACGTACCCCACAGAAAGAAGTCCAGAGGTGTAAGATCAGGAGAACGGGCTGGCCAATTTATGCGTCCTCCACGTCCTATGAAACGCCCGTCGAACATCCTGTCAACGGTCAGCCTAGTGTTAATTGTGGAATGTGCAGGTCACCATCATGCTGATACCACATCCGTAGCCGCGTTTCCAGTGGGACATTTTCGAGCAACGTTGGCAGATCATTCTGTAGAAACGCGATGTATGTTGCAGCTGTTTGGGCCTCTGCAATGAAGAGACGATCAATGAGGTGGTCGCCAATGATTCCGCACCATACATTTACAGTCCACGGTCGCTGTCGCTCTACCTGTCTGAGCCAGCGAGGATTGTTCGCGGACAAGTAATGCATGTTCCGTAGATTCACTGCCCCGTGGTTTGTGAAACCCGCTTCATCGGTAAACAGGTAGAACTGCAACGCATTCTCCGTTAATGACCATTGACGGAATTGCACTCGATGATTAAAGTCATCACCATGTAATTGCTGATGTAGCGACACATGAAACGGGTGAAAGCGGTGACGATGCAGTATGCGCATGACACTACTTTGACTCAGTCCACCGGCTCTCGCAATGTTCCGTGTACTCATTTGTGGGTTCATGGCAACAGCAGCTAACACACCAACTGCACCCGCTTCTCCTGTGACGGGCCTGTTACGGACCCGTTTGCGTGCTACGACCATACCTGTTGCATACAGTTGGTGGTAGATGTTTTGCAATGTGCTGCACGTTGGATGCTCTCTGTCCGGGTACCGTTCTGCATACACCCTGCAGGCTTCAGCTGCATTTCATCGACACTCGCCATAGATGAGTACCATCTCCCTTTTTCAGAGTTCGAATACACCATGGTCAAAGTTCCTACAACACTACACTATCACAGACGTCTGGTAACACGGTGTACTACAGTTGGTCTGCCTGCGGAGACGAATGCAGAATAACAATAGCAGCAAGCGCTACATGCGGACACTGCGACAGCTAGACCAAACCACAACAGTGCACTACAGCCACACTCGTAAACACGGTCGTCATCGTAAACATGTCCCTGCAGATGCTGCTCGCCGACCGTGGCCCGTGTTTGTTACAACACGCAACTGAACGTCGGAGGTTTCAAGCGTCAACTTTAGGTTACAATACCTCCGGATGTAATTAACATTTTACAATGCAACAAACGGCACTGATTACGTATTTGTTTATATGTTCAGATGTGCTAACAAAACTAACGTGGTTCCATTTAAAAAAACGTAGTTTTGTGTTAAAAAACATACTTCCGTGCATTTTTGTATGGTTTGTATTAAACAATTACACTAGCCCCTCTCCTCACGTTCGGTCTGTGGAATCGGTTCGTCAGTATTTGATGTGGTTTACGAAATACATCCAGCGGTAACGTTAGGTGACTCACCCTGTATATATATATACTCAACAGAACATCCTTCGCCATGATCAAATGCGAGACCGTCCTGTTATCAGTGATAAGTGCGAGAGTTGTTTATCAATAGCAGAAACACATTTTAAATAAGTTCGATGAAGTACTGTAGCGATGTTTGATATGCTTTTGTTTTACGGTTTGTTCCATTTTACCTTTCTTTGAGGATATTGCGCTTTTCGCCGCTAAATGTTAAATCTGTGTTTTTTTTGTATTTTTATTTCAATATCCCTCTGTTTCACATTAAAAATCAACATTTTTCGAATAAACCTGAATTAAATATTGACAATTTCAATTTTTCTATAAATACAGTTCATTTCTGAATAACAGGCAGGAGGATAAATATGTAGAACAAAAATGTTCTGTAGATTACATGGAACATAATATATCCTCACTCAGTTTGTAGGCGGTTCACCCCTTCTGGTTGCTATGGGAATCTAGTCAGACACTGATCGTACGTATACCCACACAAAGCGATCAAAATGAAGTAACGCCTGGGAGGTATGCAACCTACCGCACAGATTACGCAGTTACGATCTGGACAAAACTGTGACAGTGTACGCTAACTTGTGAGAGTCTACCGTACACTACACTAGGTTGCAATTCTATTGCTGTTTGCTATATTTAGCGCTAAGGTCCACAAATTGTCTAATTTAAATCCTTCTTCTTTTGTATTACAGCTGGTTTTGTGTTTTGCAGTTTCTGTAGCCTTCCATTACGTACAAGCATAGGATTGATTGGAACTTTATAAAACCATAGTACCAGTGATACGAATTTGATGTCTG
Source organism: Schistocerca cancellata (assembly GCF_023864275.1). Taxonomy (NCBI): domain Eukaryota; kingdom Metazoa; phylum Arthropoda; class Insecta; order Orthoptera; family Acrididae; genus Schistocerca; species Schistocerca cancellata. The sequence goes on along the minus strand of NC_064630.1, from coordinate 501,330,408 downwards.
CCTGGTTTCACTGCTAAATTTGTGAATGGAGTACAGTGGAAATGAGTGCCAAGCCTCGCAAGAGGGGGTAGGATGGCACTGACGCGCCACAAGATGTTTGTGCCCATTCCGCAATCCAAATGTGCACTCTGAGACGAAAGAAAAGACGCACGACGAGGGAATTATTCGAATAGGATGGTAATCGGTAGATGTGACGTCGTACACGTTGAAACGTAATATCTACCAGGACTACAGTGGGTCTACTCTGTGATGACCTACCTACCAATATTCTTCAAAACTTCGAATGACTCTGCTGTGGGTTTGCCCTGTTGTGGCCCATTACCTGTCTGCATGCCAAGAGTCAGCACTGTCTTTCCGTTGGAAGGACAACATTACTTCTTCAAGACTGCATGGAAATCCACTACTTCCGTGTGCATTTTCTTTTACTGCTCAGACTTTGAGAAAAACACTGCAGTTTTACTGTGATGAATGATCATGACTGTCTTTATGGACTGTGAGAAAATTTTAGCTTTTGACCAACATTGTATCGATAAGTGTGTGCATTTGATTTCTTTGTTATTGTAATTATGAAAAATTTTTTTCAAATCTGTATTGGCCACTGCCCAAAACAATTTGTAAAATTTTTTGTGGGGATTTGGGGGCTATGTAAGTAGGCTGTTTATGTTTTCTTATTGGTAACGTTACATAGCGCTCTGTATGAAAATCACTGGCTGTGTTGTGTGCAGTCTGTGGCTAGTTTGCATTGTTGTCTGCCATTGTAGTGTTGGGCAGCTGCAGCTGGATGTGAACAGCGCGTAGCGTTGCGCAGTTGGAGGTGAGCCGCCAGCAGTGGTGGATGTGGGGAGAGAAATGGCGGAGATTTGAAATTTGTAAGACTGGATGGCATATATACTATGATTATTAAGGTAAATACATTGATTGTTCTCTATTAAAATCTTTCATTTGCTAACTATGCCTATCAGTAGTTAGTGCCTTCAGTAGTTTGAATCTTTTATTTAGCTGGCAGTAGTGGCGCTCGCTGTATTGCAGTAGTTCGAGTAACGAAGATTTTTGGTGAGGTAAGTGAATTGTGAAAGGTACTTGTTAATGTTAGTCAGGGCCATTCCTTTGTAGGGATTTCTGAAAGTCAGATTGCGTTGCGCTAAAATATATTGTGTGTCACTTTAGTGAATGTTTGAGTACGTTCAGTTTTGCTCAGCTGTTTGAAAAGCAAATAATGTAAGAGGTTTATCAGCACAGTAATTCATAAATTGTTCTAAGGGGACGTTTCAACGTACAGACAAGCAAATGACTGACAGTATCAGGAAAATTTGATGACTCATTCAAGAGGAAGAACTTCACAAATTGAGCAAGTACATAATGCGTCAGTCCACCTCTGGCCCTTATGCAAGCATTTATTCGGTTATTCGGTTTAGCACTGACTGGTCGGGTTGGTGTCCCACCGCAGGCACGGTTGGTTATCGGTCTCAGTGCGAAACATATCAATGACGACAGTTCTACCCCAGTCAATGAGATTCCAGGCTGAAAAAGTGTCTGGAGTTCCGATTGGTGGCGGCGCCCCACGTAGCCTTCAAAATGGCGTCTGTTACGGAGGCACGTTCCATGAAGAGAGCTTTCATTTAGCTTCTTTTGGCGCAAAACCAGAGCATCCCAGATCCAGATATTCAGAAACGTCTGCAGAATATCTATGGAGACCTGGAAGTGAACAAAAAGTAAGGTGGGTCATCGTCGCAACAAGATCACTCAAACCTGTCCGATCTCCTGCGTATCTGCCTGCCGCACAAAACTGCGACTCCTGCAATTGAAGAAACGACTTCAGCGTGTCCGTCGCCACAAAAATGTAAACGAACTTGTCCTTTTCCATGACAACTCAACGCCTTACACAAGTCTGCACACCCAAGTGGAGCTCACAGAACTTCATTGGACTGTTATTCCTCATCCACACTACAGCCCAGATCTCGTACCTTCCGATTTCCATCAGTTTGGCCCAACAGAGGATGCACTACGTGGGAAGCAGTTTGGGGGATTGCTGCGCAGCAAGGTGTTGTCGCCGGCGTCAACCAGTAGAATGATACCATGCGGGCATAGAGGCCTTCTCAGTAAGGTGACGTTAGGCAGTCGCATTGAACGGAGGTAATGTTGAAAAACATTCTTTTGTAGCCAACAGAATGGGGAATAATATGGTGTAGTAGAATCCTTAATAAAACCAACCTGATTTCAGCGATGATGGCGGACGTCTCATCCAACGACAAACCGTGCTTTTGTTCACTGACAGGTCTTCATAGACATTCTTGAAGCGCCTATTAATATCTGCTATGCTCTGGTTTTCCGCCAAAAGATACTCAATGGCCGCTCTCTGCTTGGAATGCACACAGACGTCATTTTGAAGGCTACGATAGCACGGCCACCTATCGGAACTCCGTGAAACTATATGGGCTGAAGCGGAAATACTCCACGATGCTCCACAACAAATTTTTTCAACCGAAACTGGTGAAGAAAAAAACAGTTGGTTTACTTATTGATCACCCCTCGTATCTCCGAACGGTTCATTCCCGGACACGTGTTCCAATCAAAACTTTGTCTGCTAAGTCCTGTCTAAAATCTCTAGAAGCTTGTAGTAAGAATTGTGAATCATCTTCTACCAAATTTCCCTACGATTGATCCCGTGTTCATCAAACATTACCTAGCAGTCTCGACGTTCTTTACGAAACCACTCTTGAGTTCTCTAAGCTTTCATTGACAACCCGGCGCCGAACCGTGTCCACGAAGCCGGGAATTATAGCTGTGTGTTTCAGGTACACTCTACCGAAGAGTAGAGTTCTCCAGTTCGTCGCCCTGGGCCAGTTTTGTAACACGAAAGCCGGCCGGAGTGGCCGAGCGGTTCTAGGCGCTACAGTCTGGAACCGAGCGACCGCTACGGTCGCAGGTTCGAATCCTGCGTCGGGCATGGATGTGTGTGATGTCCTTAAGTTAGTTAGGTTTAAGTAGTTCTAAGTTCTAGTGGACTGATGACTTCAGAAGTTAAGTCCCATAGTGCACAGAGCCAGAGTAACACGAAAGATTCCAACTCCCACGTACCTACTGCCTTCTCCAGTATTTCAATACTTGAAGGACCGTCATCGACGTCGTGTGTGTGTGTGTGTGTGTGTGTGTGTGTGTCTGTGTGTGTTCAGAAAAGCCATATTGCTTTCCGTCCTCCGTCGCTTTCACAAGAGATATGAAGTAGCTGCGAATAGCCTGTTGATTGTGAGACAAGACATATCATTAAATACGATTAAAGCCGTTCTCTCAAAGCGAGATGGTGCAGGAGTCTGGCCTTGAATCACTACGGCCATTGATTATTACAGGACGTAAGATGCTCTTAACGAGATAATTCGTCGTATTCATTACTGCTATTCTGGGCAGCTGAACACCGCCACCAATTGTAGATATTCTACGAATACTACACTGCTGTGACGCGAGCCTGGAGCACGTTCGCTACGACAAGAATAGCATTTTGGATTTAGAATTAGAAGCTAGAGAGGAATGAACAGCCAGTCACAGTTATAACGTGTGAATTTATCAGTTAACGCCCAGTTATGATGTCAGTGAAGTATATTTGAATGAAACAACCACGTAACTTCACTCCTTCTAGAAAACGTGTGAGCCTCTTCGATATATTACATGGTCGATCGCCTCCCCGCTCCCAGCATTCGTGACTGAGGTTGCCTTATATCAACAGAAGCAGATCTTCCTGGAGACTACACTGCCTTAACTGATAAATCTCACTAATCCTCGTTTTTACGGACCGAGATACTCGCGGTGCATTTGTAAACAACGAGGGCAAGTCAAAAAATGAAGGTAATTTTTTAAAAGAAAGTTTTTACTAAGGAAAAAACATTACAAGTAACAGATTTTCTCTAGATGTATCAACCACTACGCACTTGATCCATCTCTTGAGAAGTTTCGTAATGCCATTCCGAAAGAGTATGCGTTGCATTTTGCACATCCGCTCTTGCAGCTCGTCAAAAACCTCGTCATCCGAAAGAAGCATTGATTCGTGCATGTGCGCCTTCATAAGCCCAAAAAGTTGAAACTCACTTCGAATTAGGTGAGGACGCTGTGGGTGTTCCAGCAACTCAGAACCAAGATTTAGAATAAACTGGATTCTTAGCGCAACGGTATGAAGGTGGGCATTGCCCCCGACGCAAAATCATACCTTTTGAAAGATTTCCTCTCCTCTTGGCTTTGATTTACAGTTTCTGGCCACACAGTGGCTAACAGTAGCTACCCTATTCACTGTTTAAGCCTTAGAGTGTGTAATAGATCAGCAGCGGACTTTTCATGTACCCAGCAACTTTCATCGTTAATTTTCCTACCGAGGCTTGATTTTAGAACTCTTTTGCTCTAGGCGAAAAACGACAGTTTCCCACTATGCTCTGCCGCTTACTCTGTAGTTGTTAGCTGTTTTGTGTTTGTCTGTCAGTTGAGGAGGCACTCAACAAGAACAAACTTTGCAACAACGTAGAGATTCATTGACGATTGCAATTTATGATTCCTGGTTAATGTTCAACTCATTCACAATATAATTAATTCTGGCACGGCGATCACCACCAGTCATCGCTCAGCTGTCTCAATGTTTCTGTCCGCTTTCGAAGAGGATGTTGTACCGAAGCGCCTTTAGGCGCAGAGCACTTTTAAAATCACTTAACCATTCGTTCACTGAGACAGCTATCACAACACGACAGCTGCATTCTACGAAAAATACCCGCAGCTTCAGTCCCTTCAAAGTACACGAAACGAATGATTTCCCTCTTGTCTTATTAGGTGCATACGCTCAATCAGGCACTCATAATAAAAATCTATGAAGTTACTACGAATGAACCAAAACAGCTAACTCACGAGAACGATAGAGACATAAGGCGCGTTACTGTTCAGTTAGTGCTGTCCATCTATGAAGCAGAGAAAAATATTGGCTTTACTTGCTGACTTGGTCTTGCAGTTCTCCAAATGAAGAAGCACCACATTCGTCCATACTGATTACTCGCTTAACGAACGATGCGGAGGCGCTAAATGCGATGCTGTTGTTAAAAGTGTGTGTTTCAACCGGACCTCAGTATTTTAACAGCAGAGCTTTTTTTTTGTTTTTTTTTGTTTTAGGGCGCAAAACTGCTATGGTCATTAGCGCCCGGTCCGGGACTTAAGAAACAGTAAAAAACCTAAAATAGAAACCAGCAGCAGTGGGAACGAAAGTCATAAAATTGGAGAAACTAAAAGCAGAAGGAAGGCTTAAAAATCCACTACAGAAAGGGGTTGGGTATCCCAAAAAAAACTTCAAATGACTGACGTCATTTCACTGGCACGAATGAACTCTAGAACGCGATCGACCGATCGCGTGTCATCTGCTAAAATTGACGATATATCAGGCGACAGCTGTAGACAGGCGCGTAACGGATTAAAATAGGGGCACTCAATTAAAAGGTGTCTTACCGTCCACAGCTGAGAGCAGTGGGGACAGAGTGGGGGAGGATCGCCGCTTAAAAGATGTCGATGGCTAAAAAGACAGTGCCCTATCCGGAGTCTAGTTAAAATTACCTCCTCCCGACGACGCGCTCGGGAGGAAGAGGTCCAAGCACAAGGAAGAGTTTTCACGTCCCGCAACTTATTTTGGAGAAGTGTCGACCAATGCGCGTGCCATAAATGAACAACACGACGACATAAAACGCTCCGTAGATCGGCGAAGGGAATATATTGAATAGCTGGCCGAAGAACAGCAGAGCTGTCAGCATCCTACAGGGTCTTCGATATGTCTGCCACCATGTGGAAAACTAGATCATTATACTAATATATTTCATATCGTCTCTTAATCTCCTGAAGCATTTGCACGGGGAAGAATTAATCAACCCATTGCGTACAACACACAGGAACTGCTAACATTATTTCAGAGGGTAACCTTTGCTAGATGGTGGCACACCGGGGTACTAGAAGCAACGATAAGGTGGATGGTTTGGTTAACGAAGCCACTCAAGAAAACGTCATTCCTATGAGGAGTTAGAACTTCAATCAGGGAAGTGTGGAACAAGGAATTTCAGGTATCCACCAAAAATAAGGGAAGAAATTCGGCTCAAATATATCTCTTAATTTTATCCATTGTTTTTCAGTGTTTCGACCGCGACTGTTTTACTTTCGTAAAATGAAGAACAAACCGCCTTCAGTCACAAGTTGCGTTTATTTACTGCACTATGCATTTCGAGCCCTGGAGGCTCATCTTCAGGTGCTTTTTAGTGATTTACATCAGGTTTTTAGTTGTTTGCAGTTTAACATTGTATGATGTCTGCGAAAAAGTGTGTGACAATGTATATATCCCAGTATGTACTGCAAAATTAAAGATGTGTACTGTGGATAACAACTGCACAACAGAAACAGACATCATACAATGTTAAACTACAAACAACTAAAAAACCTGATGTAAATCACTAAAAAGCACCTGAAGATGAGCCTCCAGGGCTCGAAATGCATAATGCAGTAAATAAACGCAACTTGTGACTGAAGGCGGTTTGTTCTTCATTTTACAAATATATCTATCGGCACTAATGCATCACGGGAGCAACTGTCGATTCAGAAAGAACTTCAAAGCTTCCGTCTCTTGGTTGAGATTCATTTATGTCTGCTGTAGGAAAAATGTGGAACGCATCTGTCTTCGTCCTTACTGTGTGCATGTGGTGAAGAACGTTCTTCGGTTGCATTCATCAGCAAAAGGTCTATTTTGTGAGAACTTGTAAACATGATTTCCATAAATTCGTTACTATCGAAGTATTTCTACAATGTTTAGAGAGTCTTATAAAATTAATGGAGTGCTTTTGATTGTAGAGACATCACTGACACATTCGGCTAAAACAACCTATAAAATCACCTTTGCCGGAGCACTGCCTCAGTATAATCTTGAAATGAAATATGACGGGATCAATACTGTGTCGCAGACGCCAAGTTTCTGATACAACATAATTAATGGGTCTACCGAAATGTAGATGTTGGAAAATCTGATAAACTGGACGGGGATTTCAGTTCAAGAAAGGGATGGCACCCGGGACTCAGTTTATTAAGATCTCACCAGCTATCTCATCCATCAGAGATGCAAACCATTAAGAGAATATGCATTTGATGCAACAACTGTGCGATCCTCGAGGGGCAAATGCGTATCAAAAGACTTAGTAGGGAGTCGAATTTGGCTCTAAATAGTGACGTGATACCTACAATACTTCAGTGTGGTTGAAGTCCAGGCAGCGAGTATAGATAGTAGCACAGCTCACAGAACCTGATGAAGACGACTGGCTCGGTCGTCGACATGTCAGGCAGAAAAACGGAATCAACAACTGGTCTCAACAACTCTTACACAAGTAGTTAGTCAGCTTGGAAATTCATCCTTAATATGAGGCTACTAATGTAGCTTATACAATCGTGCATGACATTAGTGGAAGCTAAGAACTGTTTATTTGACTGTGTTATAATTCTATTTCTCGATACAGTTTCCTGACTGTAGAAACATAGTCAAATGTCAATAATAAAAGGTGCGTCTTATTAATGACCATATTAAGCAAACACAGTAACAGAGCTTAAAATTCAAACAGTCTAAGAAGTTTGCTGCGTAACACACAGACAATTCGACACCACTGGCATCACATCGTCATAAATATAGCAAGAGATGACATTTTTTGCTGTTTAACACTCACAGGCAATTGAAGTCGTATATGAATATCAGCTGCACATAAAGGAATTTTTTTTCCTTTACGGCAAAACGATATATCTCTCAGAAAAATTGGCAAATTGATTAAAATGACTAGAAAATTCAAGAGCGCAAAATGTTGCGACAAATATCGTTAGTCAGCTGGCTTCGTAATTAATTCTCTTCGTCCACCGAGAATGCTTCCTAATTGACATAAATGTGCCGGCAGTATAGATATAATTGAAGTGGTACTTACAAGATGCAAAAATGGCACTGCCGCTCTGGGTACTCACCTGAAACAAAAAGATAACAGTGGATTAATTATTCTCTTTTAATTAATTTAATAATAATCATTTAGTTCAGACGAGTACGAACTATTGACAGAACTATTATGACAAAATGCATGTTTTTAGAGATAACAAAGCCACTAGAGTTACGAAAGGTGAGAGGAGAGTTGTTTCTGTGATCACCGTCAAGTTATATAGGACAGCTTGATACATTTGACACCTAAAGCGCATAGCACAATGAGTATTGGCAGTTAGTTATACAGTTCATTACTTGTTATTTACCGCTCTACAAATCACTTTACAGTAATATTAGAGAATGCCAGCTTAAGTCGATGACAAAATATAATTAAACTTTAACAAACATGCAGGTGTATAGTTATTTATAGGTCTTGTTAATTCCAAAATTACCGTTACTCACTTTATTCAAATTTCGTCACTGTTCACGGCTAACATCAGGATCATGTTGATACTCTTTTTCTCTGTCACCGTTTTTATGCATTCCAGAAAATCTGTCTGTAAAACAGATTCAGCATCAGTCCGTAATAAAGGAGACGTTGAGCTCATTTATCTTAACTACCCCAAATAACTTTTTAACCAGAAGCAAAATAAAAAATAAATCAAGTAAATGTTATTTAGCTACTAGGGGGACTATAGGGACTATAATGAGAATGACTGTCTGTCTTGTAGCTTTATTTGTTACGAAGATATAAGTGCAGTACGTCTTTTTAAAATAACTCCCTAAATATTTTACTGGGTAATCCACTTCCTGTTCTCAAGTTCTGTTCAAAAATGCATTGCAGTGTACCATTACGTAAACATGACTTTTTTAAAAGCGCAACACAAAATTGAATTTGACTCTCCTGTAATACAAGAAACATGGGCAGGTACTGTAGGTAACGTAATTCACCCGCTTGCTGGAGTTCACAGTAAACAAATCATATCACAAGGACAAAACACACTGGTCATTCAGTCAGTCGTCTACAGGCGAAGGTTTGTGAGAGAAGAACGTAACCAACAAAAAGAAGGTACAGTTATATTGCAGTACTCTGGAACATGTACCCGTGTCGTAAGTAATAAAACGTTACTGCATTACTGTTCTGCTAACCTCTGCTCTCCATAGATGAGTAGCATCCCCACCGTCTCTTCATTGCTGTGCACTGCACTCATGCAAATTTTCAACCCAAAACGATTGACTAAACGACCGGAGCTTGTTTTCCTTCTGTTTTCATTTTTTTATTGTCACCTCCAGCATGTATATGAGTTACGTTACCCAGGACACGTGGACAGTGTACTGATATTGTAGAACCAGTCACATTTGTTTATATCTCCACTAAGGTCATGTTTACGTGAATGGAACAGTGCGATATATGTTTGGACACATAATTGAGGAGAGGAAGTGAATTACTGATTAAAAGAGCTATAGGCCGCTATTTTTTTAAACTTCATGTCTTTGTAACGAACAGAGTTACAAGAAAAGTAATCGTGCTGATTACTATGTGCTGGTAGCTAACGAATATATATGATATATGAATGCAGACTGAAACGTGGAATGAAAATTTGTACCAAGGCCGGGATGTTCGAGAGTAGGAAAGATCTCTGGAACCATATAGTTTCACTTAACCAACATTTGCTTGATGCATTGCTTACTTTGCGTCTGGACAAATAGTTATTTCTTGAGGACAAGATAAATTGGACACGTAGTATATAATTTAGGATGTAGTCTTTACCAGTCTTTTTGAACACATTGGATCTACTTTTTTCTTTCATTCCGTTTGGAAATCCATTGCACAATTTGGTTTCCTGGAAGAAACTGTTTTAAGTTTTTTAATTTTTCTCCAAGCCTGTAAATTTTATCTGGTTCTTGTTCCACGATTATGGATAGTTTAATGGCCAGTAATAAATTTCTCAGTGATCATAGCTAAACTGGGCAAATAAGCAAGATAGGAACAACATGAATGTGCATCTGCAGAAATTTTCCAGGGGGAGGCAATGGGGAAATCAGTGAAAGTTTCAGGATTGCCTCTTTTATGTCACAGTGAGCTTGACGATATTTATGCCTGTAGAATCAGACTCTGTAGGAGATACATAAGCTTATTATATCGCAAAAGATAGGTAGTTATCGACTCAGTCCTACTGTTTAGGTAGATTAGTTTAATATTTAATTAACAAGAATGATTTCATTAGAATTAGTACACTTTTTAAGAAGAAGTTTGGTTGCGCGGTCATCATCCGCAGTAAGCACAGAAATATTCGTTTTATAAACAACAACCACGTTTCTCTTGCTGCAATGTATTTTATTCGTTCCAGATGCGTTTCGCCTTTTACTTTCGGGCATCGTCAATGGAACCTAGAATGATACAGTTTTGTTTTGATGCACGATGTCTGTAGATTATAAAACAGTTCACGCCTAAATAAGTGACTAGTTACAGTTATTCAAGTTTTTGGCTGGCATCTGAGATTCCTCTCATCTAGTTACAAGCTATAACTTCACTTACGAAACATTAGCACATTTTCACGCTACGAACTTTTTTCTTTCCAATTTTCATGTTCTTTGCTCCATTTGCTGTGGAGCACTATTATTTTTCTATCGATAGCTGTAGTGATTTAAAGTAGTCACTATTGTGTGTTCACTTTATGACACCCCCCCCCCCCCACATACACACACAAAAAGAACTATACGTATACTCTCTCTCTCTCTCTCTCTCTCTCTCTCTCTCTCTCTCACACACACACACACACACACACACACACACACACACACACACACACACACACGAAAAGATATAAAGAGAACAGAAGTGAATAGACCTTAGTCTTGAGCATATACTTCGTTAGGTTGGCAACATGTACATAAATAAACCAATCGGGAAGAGATAAAGTGAACACACAGTAGTTACGACCTTGAATCACAGTTTTCGTTAAAATATCTAAAGCAAGTGACAAAAGAATAATAGTGCTACACAACAAGTAGCGCAAAGTACACGAAAATTCGGAAGTAAAATTTGTAACGTGTAAATGTGCTTATGTTTTTTACGTGGAATTATAGTGCGACCCCCAGCAAGTGACCAGAAAAGAGGAAACACAAATGGCAGACAAAAACTCGAATAATCGTAATTGATCACTTATTTACGTAAAAAATAAGACGTGAACTGTTTTATAATCTACAAATATCGCTTATCAAATCAATACTGTATCATTCTAGATTCCATTTTTCATGCCTTAAAGTAAAGGGCGAAACGCAACTGGATCAAATAAAATACACTGCAGAAAGAAAAACGTGGTTTTCTTTACAAAATGATTATCGTTCTAACTCATTAAAATGATTGTGGATGACACATACTGGGAATTTGCGATGGATATCAGCGAGTCACACGACATTGTTTTGGTGGGAAGAAGGGAGCGGCCAATGTCCCCTTGAGAACTGGCGAGGTTCCCACCTCCCGGGCTGTTTGATTAGACCCTTTCATCCGTTTGATAAGGGTGCGTACAAGCAAATGACAAGGGAATTTAGGGCTTTATTCACCACTGTTCTGCCGAAGTTCGCATCTCCCTTGACTTTAAAACGGTGCCGAAACGGCTAAAGCGCCAGGGAAACGGCCTAATTTCATGCGAAAGCGTGAGCATGACGTAAAGAAAACAAACCTAAGATATGCAGTGATGTTATAATCACAGCATTTCTCCTAGCGCACGGTACCCTTTCCTCTCACGCTTACATAAATGTATTCACTCCTCTCCATCCCTTCCACCCTCCACCCTCAGATCCATCTTGCTCTCATCCGCAAAATCAAACCACATCCTCGCCAGGCACGCAGAAGAACCGCAAGGAGTTGGTTCAAATGGCCCTGAGCACTATGGGACTTAACATCTGAGGTCATCAGTCCCCTAGACTTAGAACTACTAACTATCCTAAGGACATCACACAGCCGGCTGGGGTGGCCGTGCGGTTCTAGGCGCTACAGTCTGGAGCCGAGCGACCGCTACGGTCGCAGGTTCCAATCCTGCGTCGGGCATGGATGTGTGTGATGTCCTTAGGTTAGTTAGGTTTAATTAGTTCTAAGTTCTAGGCGACTGATGGCCACAGAAGTTAAGTCGCATAGTGCTCAGAGCCATTTGAACCATTTTTTTTGACATCACACACATCCATGCCCGAGGCAGGATTCGAACATGCGACCGTAGCGGTCGCGCGGTTCCAGACTGAAGCGCCTAGAACCGCTCGGCCACAACGGCCGGTCGCAAGGAGATATTATGGCAATAACACTGGGGAGGCTGTGTCTGAGGTTGCGACAGATAATGAAAACAAACCTTACGACAAATCACGACAGCTTTATGGGATTTGAAAAAGTGTTCAGCAGTGTAAAATGGTGCAAGATGTTCAATATTCCGGGGAAAATAGGAGAAAGGGGTTATCAAATATGTGCAAGACCTAAGAGAGAAAAATAAGAATGGAAGACCAAGGACGAAGTGCTCGCATTACAAAGGGTGGAAGAACCGCATGTAGGTTTTCGTCTCTACTGGTCAACCTAAACATCGAAGAAGCTATGACGCGCCTAAAAGAAAGGTTCAAGAGTGGGTTTAAAATTCATGATGAAAGGATATCAACGGCAAGATTCGCAGATGACAATGCTGTCCTTAGTGAAGCGAAAAAGACTCAAGACGTGTCAACTGAAATAAATAGTCGAATGAGTAGAGATTTTGAATTGAGAGTAAACTGAAGAAAGACGAATGTATTGAGGAATAACAAAAAAGAAATTAGCGATAAACTTAATATCGTAACTGGTGACCAAAAAGCAGACGAAGTTAAGGAATGCTGCTGCCTTGGAAGCTAAATAACACAGGACAGGAGAAAACAAGGAGGACATAAAAGGTAGATTAGCACAACAAAGACGACATTCCCGTCCAAAAGAAATCTGTTGATAGCAAACATCTGTTTAGTAAAGGGGAGAAATTCTTGAGAATGTTCGTTTGGAGCACAGTATTGTATGGCAGTGAACCATGGACTGTGAGAAAACCGGACAAGAAGAAAAGCGAAGCGTTTGACAAGTGATGCTATAGAAGGCTGTTCAAAATTAGATAGAGCGATAAGGAATGAGGAGGTGCTCTGCCGAAACGGCGAAGAAAGGAATGTATTGAAACACTGACAAAAGGAAGAGACATGATGATAGAACATGTTTTAAGACACCAGGAAATAACGTCCATGGTAGTAGAGGAAGCTGTAGAACATAGACCCTGTAGGGGAGGTCAGAAGTCCGATTACATTCACCACATAATTGAGGACGTGGAGTGTAAGTGCTACGAGGAATTCGTGGCTGGCCGAATTGGGGCAGTCAGCCACAAAAAAAGTGTAACTGCGATTAGCCATATCTCTAGTAAAAAATCATTGTAAATGTAGTTATAATAGTAGTTTTGTGTATATTCAGAACTGTAAGGAGTTTGGAAGTTTGTGAAAAGAAGGTGCTGATCGATCACAGAAATACTCAAGGTAACTATAAGGCAGACTAATTAGCAAGAAGGCGTTTTGTGAATGGAAAGAGCATGATAACAAAATAATCACATTTAAAACAACAAGTCAGTTTCCTTTCGTCATCAGTATTCTGAGTGGTTTCATGCCACTCGATACTAATTTCTCTCCTGTACCAATCTTTTCATCTCAGAGTAGCATTTGCAACTTATGTCGTCAATTATTTGCAGGATGTGTCCCACCCCAGTCTTTGTCTTCCTCTATAGTTTTTACCCTCTACAGCTCCTTCTAGCAGCACGGACGTTATTCCCTGATGTCTTAACAGATGTCCCTTCATCCTGTCCATTCTTCTTGTCAGTGTTTTCTGTATATTCCTTTCCTCCCCGAGTTTCCAGAGAACCACCTCATCAGTCCAAATATTCAATATTCTTCTATATCACCACCGCATCTCAGCTACTTCTGATATCCTCTATTCCGGCTTTCCCGCAGTCCATGGGTCACTACCAAACAACGTTGTGCTCCAGACGTACATTCTCAGAGATTTCTGCCTTAAATTAAGACCTATGTTTGATACTAGTAGACTTCTAGTGGTCAGGAAAGCCCTTTTCGCCAGTGCTAATGTTGTGCTCATTTCTATTACTTTCGTCTTTCTTCGATGTACTATCAATCCATATCCTCTACCCATTACACTGTTCATTCAGTTCAACAGATTCTGTAATTCTTCCCCATTTTCACGGAGAATAGAAATGTCATCAGCGAATTGTGCTGATGTCTTTCATCTTAAATTTTAATCCCACTCTTAAATCTTTCTTTTATTTCCGTCACTGCTGCTTTGGTTTATAGATTGGAGATTAGGGGAGAAAGACTACATCTTTCTACACTCTTTTAAATTCCTGTACTTCGTTCTTGGTCTTCCAGTCTTATTGACATCTCTTAGTTCTTGTACATATTATATATTACCTGTCTTCCCTTATAGCTAACCCCTACTTTTCTCAGGATTTCGTACAACTTGCAGCACTTTACATTGTCAAACGCTTTTTCCAGATGGACAAATTCTGTGAACGTGTCTTCATTTTTCTTTACTTTTGCTTCCATTATCAACCGCATTATCACAACTGCCTCTCTGGTGCTTTTACCTTTCCTAAAGCCAAACTGAACGTTATCTAGCACATCTTCAATTTTTTTCCCATTATTATGTATATAATTCCTGTCTGCAACTTGGCTGCGTGAGCTGTTAAGCTGATTGTGCGATAATTCTCGCAGTTCTCGGTTCTTGCAATTCTGGGAATTGTGTAGAAGATGTCTTTCCAAAAGTCTGATAGTATGTCCCCAGCCTCATACACTGTACACACCAACATTAATAATGATTTTGGTGACACTTCCCCCCAATGATTTTAGAAATTCTGATGTTATCTATCCCTTCTGTCTTATGTGATTTTAAGTCTTCCGAAGCTCTTCTACATTCTGATTCCAATAATGGATCCACAATTTCTTCCCTACCGACTCTTCTTTCTTCTTCTGTCACCTAGTTGGATAACTCTTCCCTTTATATAGTCCTCAATGTACTGGTTTCACCTATCCGTTCTCTCCTCTGCATTTATCAGTGAAATTCCCATTGCACTCTTAATGTTAACGCCCTTGCTTTTAATTTCATCTAAAATTGTTTTGACTTTTCTATATACTGATTCAATGCTTCCGACAATAGTTTTTTTATGATTTATTCACACTTTTCATGTAGACATTTCTCTTTAACTTCCCTGCTCTTCCTACTTATTTCAATCCTAAATGACTTGCATTTCTGTATGCCATAATTTCCCGGGATATGTTTGTACTTCCTTCTTTCGTCGATCAACTGAAGTATTTCTTCTGTTGTCCATAGTTTCTTGGTAATTATCTTCCTTTTCTCGCCAGCTTCTGTGACTGGCCTTTTTAGAGATGTCCATTCCTCTACAACTGTACTGCCCACAGAGCTATTCACTATCGCGGTGTCTATAGCCTCACAGAACTTCAAGGGTATCTCTTCATTCCTTAGTACTTCCGTATCCCACTTCTTTTCAAAATGATTCTTTCTGACTAGTCTCTTAAGGGTCAGCTTGCTCTTCATTATTACTAAATTGTAATCTGAGTCTATTTCTGCCCCTGGGTACGCATTGCAATCCAATACCTGATTTCGGAATATCTGTCTGACCGTGATGTAGTCTAACTGAAGTCTTCCCTTATCTCCCGGATTTTTCCAAGCATACCTCCTCCTCTGAATTATATTGTAGAACTCAGTTAGTCTTTCTCCTCTCTCATTCTTACTACCAGGCCCATATTCTCCGTTAACTATTTCTTCTACTCCTTCCCCTACAACCGCAATTGAGATCCCCAAGACTATCAAATTTTCAGCTTGCTTTACGTATTGAATTCCCAGTTCAGTATCCTCATATACTTTGTGTATCTCTTCATCTTCTGCATGTGGTGTCAGCATGTACAGCTGCACTATTGTTGGCGGTGTTGGTCTGCTGTCGATTCTGATGAGAACAACCCTACCACTCAACTGTTCACGGTAACTCACTCTCTGTCTTTCTAGTCATATTGAGTCCTAATCCCGTTACACCATTTTCTGCTGCTGTTGATATTACCCTACACTTATCTGATCTGAAGTCCTTGCCTTCTTTCCATTACACTTTACTGACGCCTACTGTATCTATATTGAGCCTTAGCATTCTGTTTTCAGATTTTCTAGCTTCCCTGTCTCGTTCAGACTTCTCACATTCAACACCACGACACGAAGAAAGTTATCCTTTCATTGGTTATTCAGTTTTTTTCTCATGATCACCTCACCGTTGGCAGTCCCCTACCGACATCCGAATGGAAGATTAGTCTGGAATCTATTGCCAGTGGAAAGATCATCATCACACTTTTTCAATTACAGACCACAAGTCATGTGGATACACGTTATGTGTCTTTAATGCAGTGGTTTCCATTGACTTCTGAATCTTCATGCCGTTGATCGTTGCGGATTCTTCGCTTTTTAGGGACAGTTCTTTGACAAGGCAGAATGAGGATGGCTTCCTATGACAGAAGTCTTCGGACACAATTGCTGATGATTTTCATTTAAAATTGAAGCAGTGCTGGGTTAGAACCCGGGACCAAGGACTTATTACTAAACAAAGACGCTACCCCTAGACCACGGGTGCATACCAATTATATGCGAAAAAGTAGGAAAAAGACAATATAGATAAGTGATGTAATCATGGTTGCAACAAGAAATATTTGTTCCCAATAAGCAAGCTGGATATTTAAAATTATTCCTGCAGCTGGGAAGAAAGTATAAATTACCGGCAGTTTGATTTAAGAAAGAAAAAGAAAAAAAGAAAAAAACTGTCAGAAGAACGCAGTAAATCCATAAAAACGCTCGTGAGATTTAACTATGAATAATCAGTTTGTGTAATGTTTCTATGGATACACAAGTTTACACAGCAATATATAATAATTTAAACATCGATGAAGAACATAATACGTTAACTTATTCTGAGGTAATGAAAACCTACAACGAAATAATGCGCAATTTGATGAAGTATGCTGTTGAACATGTGAAAGAGTAGATGTAAGTAATGAATGATATGGTGCAATATACAGCTGAACATCAGTAATCGTATGTATAATGGTAGTTGTAAACAGTTTGAATGGATGTGTGGATTTGGTTTTTAAAGCCAAATAGAAAGTAAAGCTTAACTCTTTTCTCAATGTGAAGCATTGACTTCTCCGTAACCTTTATTTCCGTATGCATTTTCTCAGGACAGTCTTTTTTCAACAAAACTGTCAATAATTTTCTTATGTTAAGTTTTTCGAATCGCTTAGCAGTTTCACTAAGGGTTTTCGCAGGTCTGTTAGTAAGTGTTCTTTACACTTGCAGCGACACCCAATAATGGCAGAAAGTGAGTATGCCACAAGAAGACAGCGACTTCAGATGAATGGAGTGAACGATTACGTTGTTTGGTGTTAGCATCAGATCAATACATTAACTAAACGTTCGCTCATGTGGGTTATGCTTCTCTTCCTCAGCAGGCAAGACACAGTATCTGTCAAGACAGAAATCTACAAATGTTATTTCTACGTGTATTTATGTTAAATGTTTTTGCATTGCAATTATTTTGCGTAATGATGCGAGTCTAGATGGAGATATGTTACAGAATTAAATAATTTAAGCAAGTTAACAAACATATCTGACTTGCGGCTGTCTCTGAAACACCTGCAGCTTTAAAAAATTGTAAGGATCTAGAAATTGGGATTATAAATCACAAAATTAAATTAGTAATTCAGAAAGGAAAAAATGAAGTTAAGGTCTAGTACCTGGGTTTTAGACGATTCTGGAATAGTTTGAGAGAAGCTGGAAAAGTAATTACCGGTATTCAGATAAATTTTCTGAAAAAATAGCGAAGGGATATCATCTGAAAATTCCAGTTGCCAAAACAAGGTTCATGACTAGTATAACAAAAGCACCAAAATGCTCAGAAGTGAAGACAGGTAAAGTTGTGAAAGGCTGTAAATTTTAATATCTTGAAGGAACTATCCAGCAGAGTAGACTGGAAAAATTTACAGAAGATATAAGAGTTGATAAAATGGAAAGAGCCGTATGTTGTGCCATAAAATCTTCAACCAAAAATATATATCCATAAAAAAAACTAAAACATTACGCCACAGTGGTAAGACGAGAATTTTTATACGCATGAGAATGCTTGAAGATGAGCATTAAGCTGGACATATTAGAGCTGCTTCTAAAGACGAGTTATTAAAAAGAACAATGGGTGAGATACAAACTACAGGTGATTAAAGATGGATTCTAAAGTGATAATCTACGAAAATATAGGTAATAAATTCAGAAGTAATGATAAAGCGAAGATTAATCATTTTCGATACCTCTACCGAATGTATGAGAACAGGCTAGAGAAACAAATATTGCTGTAATTCTGGAAAAAGACTCTGGCAATACAATGGAGTACAGAAATAAGAAAAGAACAAGGAAGATGCAACATCAAAGAATCGGAAATGAATAACGTACTAAATTCAGAGGGCTTTCAAGGCTGAATAAACAAGCAATCGGGAACAATACGGGCAGATGAAAGGAAAAGACAACATGTGGAGAAGATGGGGTACTGGTAAATGGGAAATAATAGAGGAGGAAGAGGAACTGAATTGGTTATGTGACCCTGGTTTGTCAATATGGGTTAAAGAGGACTAGGGCTCACGCACAGAGGCTTCCGTGCATACTTAATTATGTATGCAGATAGTTCATAGCTCCCGGGAATCGAGAATCTTGACGATTCTTTCCTGTTATTGGTACTGGAAAGACAACAGCCCCGGTAACTCCAAGATCTTCGAGAATGGGAAAACAAAATTCCCGTGATATAGTTACAAATTACAAATTTCGGGATTTTTTTCCTTTACTTGTACTGTGAAACTATTCTTCTTACAAATTTCAAGTGTCTTGGTCAACGGGAAGTATCCTGAAGGTTTTTATGAGAGAATATGTGTCAAAATATGTGACCTAAATGACGGTATCTTTCGGTTGCATTGCATTAAATTTTTATGCACCAACAAGGGGCAACAGACGTGACATAAATTTGTACTTGATACGTCCACCTGTTCCTGAGAAATAGGGGTTTTAACAGACGGACAGACAGTAGGTCGCATTACGAAAGAAAGACAGAGGGAGAACAAACTGATCCTATAAGGGCACCGTTTTTACCGATGTGAACGACAGTCTCATTAGCAAATATTTGTTACAGTTATTTTAAGTTTGTAAATGTTTAATAATAAAATAACGAGCTTTAGTGCTGGTATTTTTGACGTGCGACTCGATAACGTTCTGACGAGCGTGACGTTGGTAAAGGATTGCGGGCAGCGTAATCCCGGTGTGCGATTTGCCCCGCGAGGCCGCGAGAACCGCTGAACGTCCCTGACAAACGGCCCAGGGGCGGCCCAGCGTGCTCTTAATTAATGCCGGTAATTACGTGGCGAACACTAATTACAAGGGCCGCGGGCGGCGCATCTTCTGGGGCAGACGCCGGGCGCTGGGGGAGCCCTCTTGTGATCACCGACCTTCACTGCGCGCCCAAGTTGCAGCCCTACACACTGAAACATCGTTTCTGGCCCAACTGCGCATAGGGCGTTTGAAGGGTTTTCGGACTACACGGAACAGAGTGAACATTAATAAAACCGACAAACTGCATTGCCGTATTCCTGACTGGAAATAGAAGAAAGAAAAGATCCTACGAACATGTGTCCGGAAATTGTTCGTTGCCACGGTAGATGGTGCTGACGAATGGAAGTCCTTCCAACCACGTGCCGTGTGTGTTGTAGGGTGTGTGATTGACGCACCGTACTGTAAGCAGTAGAATGGCAGAATGTCGGAAACAAGTCGAGGTGGTGTTTGTGTACTGCCAAGCGGATGGAAATAGTCGAGAGGCGGCACGGCTATACGAAAACAAGTACCTTCACAGATATCAACCACATCAAACAACATTTCAAGCACTTTTTGGGCGTTTGTGTAATCGTGTGTACTTTAATACAGACGAACGTGCAGGGAAGCGGGGGACCGTGCAAATATCAGATCTGAAGAACCGGGTTCTATATGATATTTAGACGAACCCTAGTACAAGTGGCCCGCGAATATGGTGTAAACCTAAATACGATTAGGCCTACGTGTATCCTGCATGACGACCGCTACCATCCGTATCACCTTCAACGAGTGCAAGGATTATGAGCAGCAGCTTTTCGTCTACGGGAAGGATTTTGTCGATAGACTTCGCACTGGTATTTATGTCATCAGTCCTCTTTACCGACAAAGCAACCTTTACCAGGACTGGCATCATCAATCAGCATAATCGTCATCTGGGGGTACAGACAATCCACGGTGAATGACTGAGGTGTCTCATTAGCAGCGATTCTGCAACAATGTGTGGGCAGGGATTCTTGGCGACCACGTACTTGGACCGGTTATTCTTCCACAACGCCTCGACGGAGAAACCAAGCGGTAAGTCCTGTGCAATACGCTGTTTGGGCTGCTTGAGAATGTGGCTTTGGCAATACGACAAGTTATGTGGTTTCAGAACGACAGACGTCACCCGACTTCCGCATTATAGTTCGCCGACACCTCAAACAATCTTCCCGTACGATGTATGGGACACATAAGCCCCGTAGCATTCCCTGTTAGATCACCGGACTTAAACCCCCTGGATTTTAACCTCGGGGGGCATCTGAAAAGCTTTGTGTACTCCGTGGCAGTTCCTGATGTGCAGACCTTCCAACAACATATACAAGACGCCTGTGACGCTATTCGGGGAGAGGTTGCAACATGCGAAAGAGTGAGGCAATCCACGAAATAATGAATTGCATCTCATGGAGGCCAGTTTGAACACCTTTTATGACTGGATATGATGCAGCTCTGTACTGTCTTCCGGGACGGTTTATTGTCGCTGCACGCACGGTCCATTTCCGGAGATATGTTCATATTTTCTTCTTTTTGGCTCTGCAGCCCTTGATGGGCCGTGACCTTCTCTAGAACATCATTCAATTCGCCCATGTCCAGTGTCTTGAGGCTCCATCCTCTGACACCAATAATTTTTAAATCTTTTTGTATCTCGTCCAAGTATCGAAGTCTTGGCCTTTCCCTGCTTCTTCGTCCTACTGAGTTTTGTAGCAGTGCTATTTTTATTCGGTTCTCATGTTCCATGCGAGAAACATGGCCGACCCGTTACAGGCGGTTTATTGTAATGAAATTCATGATATCGAGATCCTTATATAATCTGTAAAATTCAAAGTTATATCGTTTACGCTATCACCCATCTTCATTAATAGGCCCTTAGATTTTGTGTAACATCTTTCATTCAAAACATCCTATTAGCTCTTGACACTGTTGTGTCGGTGTCCAGGTTTCTGAGCCAGATGTGAGTACAGAACGTATTAAAAGCTTGGGGGATGCGCCGTTTTACTTCCATATCAATATCATTCTAAGATGTTACCAGTGTTCCCAAATAGACAAATTCACTAGCAGATACTGCTTGTGCCTGTGCAATTTCTAGCATTGTATTTAGTTCTGGTCGTATTATTCGCGAGTATTTGGTTTTATTGAGGTTCACTTCCAGTCCTATTTCTATTGCTGCTGCCGCCAGTGCCCTATGTGTTTCCTTAGCTGCTATTTATTTTCTTGCAATAATATCCGCATCATCTGTATAGGCCACAATCTGCACCATTATATAGTATATGTAGCGCTTCCTTAACAAGCACACATGAGAGTGCATCCCCTTGGCTCGGTCCACGGTTTGTTTCAAAACTTGGTGTTAAATTTCCTTGTATCCTTACTGTACATACTATTTTTCCCATAGTCAAACGAGGCGTATTAAATGTTGTGGTATGCCCGCTCATTCACGGCTTCAATAAGCTTACTTCACATTTCCTGGTTGCTGTTCTGATATTTCCAGGAAGTCACTCAGGCTGTAGCCAGAATATGGCTGTAGGAAAGTAATAATCAACACAGAATGGGACTGTGCCTTATGAGCTGTGATTGCAATCACAGATTGATATATTTCCCTTTTTACCCGAAGCTCGGAGCTCTAGTTTTAGGTGCGATACTTTGCAAAATGCTGTAATGTTTTGATAACTCAAGGTGTTTTGTTCAGAAAATCTGCTGTAGAAAGTACTAACACGTTATCTCCTAGAGAGGTGCATCTACAAGTACACAGACTCGCACCGCGCCGCGCTGATGCGCGTTAGCCGTGCCCGTCGTCTCACAGTGAGAAAACGACCGAAATTAGATCGTGTTATTCGTTAGCTGGGGTAATATGTTTGGATTATTTTAATTTTGATGCAATTCCTCTCACTTCATAATGAGTCAAATTTGGGCTACTCCCAATGTCATGAGCGTTGTGTGACCCTTCCTGTTCACCTACAGCACCATCATCAACCTTGGTTAGTCGAAGTACGGAGGACTGCTTGATTCACTACGGTAATTAGGATCGAGTACGTGCTTCTGAGTCTACGATCAGTAGAACCACTTCCTTCGTATTCCAAGTGTTAGAGGAACTGGTTCAGAACACTGTGTAGTAGAGACGGGCTGGTGTAGCTGTTTGTAGGTAATATTGCGAGGGGCTGTTTACTCGTGCTCTGACATGAATTGCCATGTTCGTGAACAAATTACCCAGAAGAAGAAGGCGAGCGTTAAAGTTGTTGAAACGCAATTTGAAGAGGCACTCACATTCGCATGACAGTCCAGAAAGATTTCAGCATGAATGCCCGAATCGCCGTCCACAATATGAGCCATTAAAATCTGCGTCACCGTGAAAGTCGCAAGCACAAAACGTCATATTATAATGAAGTGTACTGCATACTTGGATATGCAAATTATTAGCATTTCAGAGGAACAACACACAGTAGACAGGACCGAGAAAGATTAGACATCAGGTTTTTTCCTTGAGATATCACATTTAAATGTTGCTGACTTGTGAGGAAGTCGCATTATCTAGCATCTACCAGCACCTGTCGCAATTCACAGTGACAGGATGGTGGGCTATCAAGATTGCAGCTAATCGTTCAGTGACATTGTTGCCCATGTCGGTCGTGATCCCACAACTGTCTTGCGAATATAGAACCGACGACTTTGCGATGACCATACTCAACGTAATGCAGGATGTTAACGAGATGGCAGTCCTAGGCAGGCTCAAATTAGCTACAAATTGAAACATGTCTCCTTCCTATTTAAGCCGTAACCACACAATAATTATAATTTCTTTATTTGCTATTCTTCCCTGGTGTTGCAAATTTAATGCCAGACAGTGCAGTTTACACCGAATCTCGTTCACAGAGAAACGGTGGATAGAAGACAGCAAATGTAGTAAGAGCATCTTATGATTTTATCTCGGGAATCATGGTAAATAGTAAGATATTTCTTGCTTCAAGCAAAATAGGATATTTGCCCTGCGACATGTTCTTTGGCTTTTCGGTTCTACATCTACATCTACATCTACATACATACTCCGCAAGCCACCTGACGGTGTGTGGCGGAGGGTACTCTGAGTACCTCTATCGGTTCTCCCTTCTATTCCAGTCTCGTATTGTTCATGGAGAGAAGGACTGTCGGTATGCTTCAGTGTGGGCTCTAATCTCTCTGATTTTATCCTCATGGTCTCTCCGCGAGATATCCGTTGGAGGGAGCAATATACTGCTTGACTCCTCGCTGAAGGTATGTTCTCGAAACTTCAACAAAAGCCCGTACCGAGCTACTAAGCGTCTCTCCTGCAGAGTCTTCCACTGGAGTTTATCTATCATCTCCGTAACGCTTTCGCGATTACTAAATGATCCTGTAACGAAGCGCGCTGCTCTCCGTTGGATCTTCTCTATCTCTTCTATCAACCCTATCTGGTACGGATCCCACACTGCTGAGCAGTATTCAAGCAGTGGGCGAACAAGCGTAATGTAACCTACTTCCTTTGTTTTCTTGCTGGGATGTCGGGACGGTCCGTATAAGGTCAAGGCGGGAGGGCGTGAGCAGGACTGGAAATCGATGAATTTCAATCAGGCAGCCGCCTCGGGACGGGAGCTGCAACTTTAAAGGCTAATTAGCGACGTCTCGCGCTCACCGCGTGGCGCTGGAACCGGCTGGGCTCTGCCTGTGGCTGTGGCGCGTGCAACTGGCGGCTGCCGCTCCGGCAGGCGTAGCCGCGAGGCGGTAGCCGCGGTGTGGGCCGTGGGGTCCGAGCGCCAAGCTCGGGGCGCCTACGGGAGGCACTTGCTGGGGCGCCGAAGCTTCCGTGCCAACATTTATTACTTATATTACTTAACTCGCTTGCACATGTGTACACCGATTTTCAAAATGGTTCAAATGACTCTGAACACTATGGGACTTAACATCTGAGGTCATCAGTCCCCTAGATCTTACAACTACTTAAACCTAACTAACCTAAGGACATCACACACACCCATGCCCGAGGCAGGATTCGAACCTGCGACCGTAGCGGTAACGCGGTTCTAGACTGAAGCGAATAGAACCGCTCGGCCACACCCGCCTGCCGCTGATTTTCATAGTGATGAATTCGATATAGGGGAAAGTTACCTATACTGTACTGTCTAATAATCTGTATTACTGTTATAAAATTCATACTTCTTTAATAATCCATATTTGGTGACGTCAGCATAACTACGTGCTTCTTGGAGCCATATTGTCAGCTGGGATCTCTGTTTAGGAACAGATCGTCTGCACACAGTGTTGATTTTGTTGTTTTTTTTATCTAACATTTTGTGTAAGTGGCGAAGAGAATTACTGTAGTAACGTATGTAGCAGCAATTGTTTTATTTATAGGTGGACACATTAAGTAACCAAATGAAACTATATGGTTCCAGAGGGTCTCAACCATTCTATCGCTATCGCTTGAGCCTTGTCCCGCAGTTACGCAGTGTCAGCCATCGTTAAGAGGATTTGGCATGTTAATGGTTAAGGGGTGGCCGGATGCCGCCACCCCGTACCCCCCGGGACGGAATTAGTGTACCCCAACTGTCTGCGTCGAGTATAATCCATGGAATAGTGCGAATGTGTTCAGATGTCTGCGAGCCGTGTAACTGAGGCGGAACATGGAGATCAGCCCGGTATTCACCTAGCGGGATGTGGTAAACCGCCTAAAAACCACATCCAGGCTGGCCGGTACATCGGACCTCGTCGTTAATCCGCCGGGCGGATTCGATCCGGGGCCGGCGTGCCTACCCGAGTCCAGGAAGCAGCGAGTTTGCGCCCTCGGCTACCTTGGCGGGTCCAGAGAGTCGCAAGCATCTATGATCGAAATACGCTGACTGAATAGATGAATGAAAATTTGTACCAAGGCCTCAACTCTAAACCGGGTCTCCTCCACACTAGGCAGATGTGCTAACCACTACACCACCCTGGCACAGTTTGTTGGCATAAACGCACGGATTACGCTAAGACGTCTCCCTCCTCAGTCCAAATTTCCTTTCACATCATAGTCCATTTTGTATTCCCCCTTAACTGGAACAGCATTGCAGAAGCTCTGTGTCAGGATGGCGTGGTGGATGGCACATATAGCTAGTGAGCTGGTGTCCTGTTTTCGACTCGTGGCCTTGCTTCAAATATTCATTCGTCGCTTCAGTCTACATACATACATTATATGTTTCTTGGTCGAGCGGTTCTAGGCGCTTCAGTTTGGAACCGCGCGACCGCTACGGTCGCAGGTTCGAATCCTGCCTCGGGCATGGATGTGTGTGATGTCCTTAGGTTAGTTAGATTTAAGTAGTTCTAAGTTCTAGGGGACTGATGACCTCAGATGTTAAGTCCCATAGTGCTCAGAGCCATTTGAACCATTTTTTTGAACCGTCATATGTTTGTTTCGTTTGCAGGAAACTAACAGAGAGGAAATCGTGATGCTGCCTGAGATGTTCCGCTATAAGCTTCCCATATTGTGCCGGTGCAATCTTAGAAACCTACTCCTATAGTATGCTTTAAAAAATGAATTTGGTATTATTAGTGTAACATGAAGTTTAGAACGTCACCTCGCTCGGCTTTTTGAAGGGAACAATCTACAAGAAATATAGCAGTGAAAAATACACAATTTATGTATCTGAAAATTGATCAGCTACAGGAAATAACCAAAAGTAAAAAAAAATCTGAGTTTGCCTTGCATATCTTCTACGAGGGCATGTTAAAAGCTAATGCCTCGAAGTTTTTTTATGTGAACACTCTTAAGACTTTTTAAGTAAAACATGCGTTGAGCCGTGTGTGGCTCGTGTTCATGCCGTTTATTTTTGTCATCTTCTCTTACGGTACTGCCGCCTCGTTTTCTTATTCCATTCACTGGCGCCACTAACTTCGTGCCTTACCTGCCGTGAGTGGCAGCAGCAGTGCTTATTGATAAGTGCACTTTCGTACCATCTCTGGGGCAACCGATAGTATTCCCGGGTCGCCGTGTGTCTGGCAGTCAGTTGGGACACAGCAGCAGTGAAGTCGGGGACGGAGCGCCGGTGAGGCACGGACAGCCAGTGCTCGCCGACCGCTGGCGACACACTTGAACTGTCCGACGGAAGGAGAGTTGAGGAGGAACGACCGTTGATTGGTCGTTCGGTCGGTCTCCTCATCGGCCGACGTGTATTTGGTACTTTGACCGTTTCCGGGCCTAGGCAGTAGGTCGGTTGGGGCAAAGCAGCGAGGATGTCTCCGAGGTGCGTCGTCAGGCTGGAGCCGCTGGACGCGTGCACGCACGGCTGGAATTGTGAGGCGCTTCTTGCGAGGGTTACGAAGTTCGTCCCCCACCGATCCTGGACACTAAAGTTGAGTGGTCACTTAACCTACTATCAAGCCTCAACTGCTATCACATCTCTTCGTTTGATTCTTGTTGTCGCTTTCTGGGAGAATCCTGCGAGCAACAATGTGTGTGCATTGAAGTCGGCTAGAATTGCAGCTGTCTTCCTGTGTGGTGTTTAATTTAATTCATTCCTTCATTAATGAAGTGTACCAGCGCTATCTTCTGACTTGTGGCCGTTGACGTTCCGGTGACCTGCCCTGGTCTCTGACAGTTTTTGTTAGTGTATTTTCCTCGTCGTGTTGGTGCTGTCCAGCACGGCGTGTAGTTCGACAGTTGAGGTGTTGTTGGTAGTTTTGGGCATTTATTCTGACTTGGCTGGATTGGGCACCCGTATTCAGAACGTTGTGCTATTGACATCTTGTTGTCGTTTTGCTGGTTCGGTTGAGCAGAACTGACCTTGTTGGTTGGTTCGTCGGCTGGCTTTCGGCTGGGTTGCCTTCCGATTAAGAGGTTGTCGGTCTGGCTGCCTGCCTCAGTGTTAGTGTTAGCGTTAGTGTTACCTTCCCAGGCCTATCCTTGGAACCTTCTGAGCGCCACTCCTTGTGTTTTACGTAGTGATTTCATTTTTAGTCATAAGTACTCTGTGTGGCCTTCAGCCGAATTTTAGCTCATTAAAATTACAAGGCTTTTCTTCTTAGGCCTTAAGCCATAAAAAATTGTTTCTTGTTTGGTATGGCGACGTTCAACTGAAGCTACAAATACTGCCAAAAGAGCATTTCAGCGGCTCAGTTTGACGATTGGGTACTGGAAATCCAAAATGTGGATGGTAATTTTGTGAAGAATGTCATCTTTAGCGATGAGCCGAATTTGCATCTGGACAGCCTACGTCAGCAACCATAACTGGGGCGATAAGAATACTTTCATAACTTTAACAGTACATGTATTTTGGGCGGGCGGACTAAGTGGGCTTTACTTTTTCGAGGAAGCCTCGTTTAATGTAACTATAGTGAATAGCGTACACTATCATAACATGATGAGAGTGTTTCTTTGGTCCTAGTTGCCGCGCTGGTTAACCACGCGGTCTTAGGGGCCTTGTCACGGTTCGCGCGACTCACCCCGTCGGAGGTTCGAGTCCTCCCTCGGGTATGGATGTGTGTGTTGTCCTTAGTGTAAGTTAGTTAAAGTTACATTAAGTAGTATGTAAGCTTAGGGACCGATGACCTCAGCAGTTTAGTCCCATAGAACTTTCCACAAAAAAAAAAAAAAAACCTACATGGATCTAGCTCAGTCACATTGCGCATCATACAGTTCGCGAATCAAGTGCATTGTTGCAGGAGAAATTTCCAGGAGTAAGCTGTGTTTATATTAGATGGACTGCGTCGCCTTGTCCAACTAGACCGACCATTGACTGGAAATGGTTATGTTTGGCTACTTGGAGACCATTCGCAGCCATTCATGTATTTCCTGTTCCCAAAGAAGGATGCAATTTTTATGGACGGCAATTCGCCGTGTCACCAGGTCACAGTTGGTCGCGATGGATTTGAAGAACATTCTGGACAGTTCGAGTGAATGATTTGGCCACCCAGATCGCCCGATATGAATCCTCTTAAGCATTTGGGATGTAATCGAGAGTTCAGGTCGTGCACAATACCCTGCACGGCAACACTTTCGCAATTATGGACGGTTATAGACGCAGCATGGCTCAACATTTCTGCAGGAACTTCATGGCACGTCGAGCCGTTGCACTAGAATTGGCAAAAGGAGGTCCGAAGCGATAGTAGGAGGTATGCTATGACTTTCGTCACCTCAGTGTATGCGAAAGTAATTAGAGGAATTTCAACTCTAATGTGAAGAGTAGTATTACGAAAGCGCTCCTACTCTTAATGTACGAGTAAAGAACGCAGTGGTAATGTTAACGATGTGTTGGAAACTGTAGAAATAAACCAAGACTCATAGGACTGCTATTACTAAAAAAATGGCTCTAAGCACTATGGGACGTAATAGATGAGGTCATCATTCCCCTAAACTTTGAGCCACTTAAACCTAACTAACCTAAGGACATCACACACATCCATGCCCGAGGCAGGATTCCAACCTGCGACCGTAGCAACCGCGTGGTTCCGGATTGAAGCGCCTAGAACCGCTCGGCTACCATGGCCGGTGCTATTACTAAACCTGCTGTAAACCAAGTGAACGCAAGGAAGAGTCTTCAGTAATGCACAGACGGAACACCAACGTAAACAAGTTATCCGTTCTAAGAAAATACTTTTACATTATTCCCTATGGCGGGAAGTATTTGCTTATGAGAAACAGCAGGAGAAGCGTGCGTTACAATCTAGGCCGTTTACGTCAGGCTGGAAAATTTGGTGGAGTGTCTGTAAGAATCTGGCCCGTCAAGTTTTCATGAAGTATGCGTTACGGTCACACTCCAGAGCAAACTAAATAGCAAGGGACTATGCAACAGTTTTAGCTAAGAAAGTTGAATCAGAGTTGCAAGTATATTTTTTTATCAGAGAATTTTATCATCCAGTGTGATTATCACACCATCATACTGCTGTAAACAGCCAATATTTGCTTAGCGAACATGAAAAATGCAGTAACATAAAAATCGTAATTTGGATGTTACTGAGTTACATTATTATGGTCTCCATTTCAAAACTGTTTTTCAGCGTCTCTCAATGAACGGTATTTTTATTTGCTTGGAACGGTATAAAAAGTTCAGAGATCACTGTTCAAGAATTATATCATTCTACTCCGACGAGGTTTCAAGCTTTTCTGGATGTCGAAGTTATCTGTACTCGGTAAGTCTGGCGTAGCGTAGAAAGCAGACAATTGGAATTTAACTTCTTCTGTGTAAAATATGTTTTTCGTTTTTATAATGAGGAAAGCTTTCAAAAAATATGTGTTGACTTGCACGCAACGGATAGATGCCTATTGGGAATTACTGCGATGGAGAGGAAGGTAAAGAACTAGCCCAGGGAACTCTGGAGTGGAAAGCGTAATTGCGAGTGCAATGGAAAGAGAGGAGAATGGGGCGTGCAGCCAGGAGATCGATGGGTCAGGGAAATTTTTTGCTGGATTGCAAAATTTAGGAAATGACAAACAAGATGAATTAATAGAAGAACAGCAAGTCACAGGAGAACGCACGAGGGGGTAGCATGGCTGTCTGCAGCTGGAAAACATGATGCATGGGGAAGTCTCGAGGAGGCACTTGTCCTGCACTAAAAGTCAGCTGACTGATGATGATGACTGTGGCTATTACAATCACCCACAGCTATACCATCGAGTATTCGTGTGCCTTGTATTAGCAGTAATCATGACATCTCCACAACTACCACGGACTGAACTTTTTATTACGTCTACATACGTGGTCTATGTCGCTGTAACTCCGTACACGTACACATAATCGGCGAGTATCTAAATGGTTAGTCGCAACCACTAAACATTTTTGCCTGCCATTCGAGAAAAATTAATGGACTTTCTGCAACATTCAGCGTTGTGGCGCACCATTCGTCGGCTAACAGCAGCCAGAGTAGGGAATTAGCGTGCCATGCTCAGGCTGCCGTTAACACCACAACGCAAACGGCGGCTTCTGGACTGGGGCCATAACTAGGAAGGATGGGCTGTTGATGAATGGCGTCGTATTGTGTTTAACGATGATTCGTGTTTCTGTACTACACGGGGAAACCCATTGTCGGCGAATGTTTTGGAGGGACGAAGTGATGTTGCTCCTGGAGTCATGGAGCGGGGAACCGTGGGGTATGACTTTAAGTCCTGGCTGGTAATGACTGAGGGATCTCTGGCAATACAACTGTACGTCACGGACATCCTGCTTCCTCATGAGCTACCTTTCATGCGACAGTATCGTGGTGACGTTTCCCAACAGTACACTGGTCGTCCACAATAATCACCGATGGCGCGTGTCTCTATCGACAGTCTGCGAGATGTTGACATCGCCAGCAAGATCCCCAGATCTGTTCACGACAGAAGAAGTGTGGGACCAACTCGGACTTCAACGCCGTCCTAGTGCCAGAATTCAGGATAGCAAGGACCAGCTAAACAGATGTGGGTGAGCTTAACTGAGGAGAGGATACAACGGCTACGGCTCTGTGATAGCTTCTCAACCCAGAGGGGGTGCAACGTGATACTGATACGTGGGCTCATTCTGCCGAGATTTTTGTAAATTTGTCTCGATTTTGTAATCACTGAGATAACATCACACACACCCTCAATCAATCCGTGAAGTTTCATTTCGTTTCCTACTGCCCTTCTGGATGCTCCCCCCCCCCCCCTCCACCTTCCTCACCACCACACCCTTCTGTTTTTCCAGGTTGAGTAAACTCCTGCCTACGCATCAACACCTATAACAAACGCTGTTAGACCCTTTAGTTACCAAAGACAGTTCACCGCTAGCTTCCCAGTGAACGACTAGTTAACAATACTACTATCACGATATGCGAGGTCCCTTTGACTACTTCAATTCGTGAAAATTTCATGACTTTTTCGGAAGTGCATTATAACTTATGGAATGTAATTAATACGATCAGAATCTTCAATACTACGTACCTACACGGCTTTCCGGGTGGAAAGGAGCGCCGGTCCCCGGCACGAATCCGCCCGGCGGTGAGCCAGGCAGTCTGTGGGTGGTTTTTAGGCGGTTTTCCATCTGCCTCGGCAAATGCGGGCTGGTTCCCCTTATTCCGCCTCAGCTACACTGTGTCGGCGATTGCTGCGCAAACAAGTTCTCAACGTACGCGTACACCACCATTACTCTACCACGCAAACATAGGGGTTACACTCGTCTGGTGTGAGACGTTCCCTGGGGGGTCCACCGGGGGCCGAACCGCACAATAACCCTGGGTTCGGTGTGGGGCGGCGGAGGGGTGAAGTGGACTGTGGTAGTCGTCGTGGGGTTGCGGACCACTGCGGCTGCGGCGGGGACGGAGCCTCTCCGTCGTTTCTAGGCCCCCGGCTAACATAATATAACATAACATACCTAAGATGAGAAGAATTCATAATTTGCTATTAAGAGATTGGGGAGAATATTACATTCATTCTATCTATTAGACCAGACTGTTGCTACAAATCATTGGGCAGGACAGCTACCACCAAAACAGAGGTGTGGTTTATCATTCATAATTGGACATGGAACTCAGATTTTACTTATATGATACTGTAGATGGGAAGAGAGACGAATATGAAACAATTATTCCCATAAGTTATTGTTCTTCTTGTATTTACTCAATACCTTATCTTCTTGAGCATTTAGGCTGGCAGCTGCAGTATGACTGTCAATTCTGACCACATATAGTGCTTAACATCAATTTGTCTCGAGGCCGTGCGTAGCGATAAACCGTATTGACTTATGAGAGAAATAACGAAGCGGCAATGGAGTGGAAAGTCATTTGAGACTGGTTTCAGGCGGCTAGCGCCGTGCCTATTGTTCGTGAGCGAAACCCTCACGATGGTCACGGTCTAATAAACCTGGAAAGCTCATGGCTACGAACAGGCAGTATCTTGTTACGTGAACACCTGTCGATTGCGTGTCATTCTGTGAAAGTAGTGCTACTTCTTAGAAAGTATTTTGAAAGGTTTCATAGTCTCGTAGGTTGTTTAATATAGTGTACAGGACTTAAATCCGCACATCATTCTGTAAAACAGACCAGATCTGTTTTAGTGAGTGAGATCTTGGCGGTCACGCACACTGATGAGTCAAAACATTACGACCTCCTGCATAGCACTTGGAGACCGATCACTTTCAAGAATACTAAAGCGTTACTGGTACATATGTATCAGACCTATATTCATACTAAAAGAGGGCCAAGTCTCAAGATTTAGTTTTGATATTTACTGTTGTTCTTTGACAGATTACAAATTTTAAAATAATGGTGACAGAAAGTGTAATTATCCTTCCAAAGTGAGCCGGCCAGTGTGGCCGAGCGGTTCTAGGCGCTACAGTCTGGAACCGCGCGACCACTACGGTCGCAGGTTCGCATCCTGCCTCGGGCATGGATGTGTGTGGTGTCCTTAGGTTAGTTAGGTTTAAGTAGTTCTAAGTTCTAGGGGACTGATGACCTTCGAAGTTAAGTCCCATAGTGCTCAGAGCCATTTGAACCATTTGTGCGAAGTGAGTTTCTGAGCAATATCCATCTCTTGAGCTTCCAAAACTTCTTCCTTACTCAATAAATGTGACATTTTTGTAGCAGAATTACAGCAAAAGGTGAAATCTAACGAGTAGAAGCACAAAATTATGACTGTGCGGTCATGTTGGCTTAGCCATTCACGACAGCAGCTGTTACGTTTGCTGAAGATAATTTGAAATAATTCTAGAGATTGACAACAAACAACAGCACAAGTCGAGGGACAGGCCGCGAGACGTCCGTACATTGTCCTCATAAGAAACGAGTCCACTTTTCGAGTGATACAAATGGCAGTTATAAGAGTTGAGGGGCATGAAAGGGAAGCAGTGGTTGGGAAGGGAGTGAGACAGGGTTGTAGCCTCTCCCCAATGTTATTTAATTTGTATATTGAGCAAGCAGTAAAGGAAACAAAAGAAAAATTCGGAGTAGGTATTAAAATCCATGGAGATGTAATAAAAACTTTGAGGTTCGCCGATGACATTGTAATTCTGTCGGAGACAGCAAAGGACTTGGAAGAGCAGTTGAACGGAATGGATAGTGTCTTGAAAGGAGGGTATTAGATGAACATCAACAAAAGCAAAACGAGGATAATGGAATGTAGTCGAATTAAGTCGGGTGATGCTGAGGGTATTAGATTAGGAAATGAGACACTTAAAGTAGTAAAGGAGGTTTGCTATTTGGGGAGCAAAATAACTGATGATGGTCGAAGTAGAGAGGATATAAAATTTAGACTGGCAATGGGAAGGAAAGCGTTTCTAAAGAAGAGAAATTTGTTAACATCGAGTATAGATTTAAGTGTCAGGAAGTCGTTTCTGAAAGTATTTGTATGGAGTGTAGCCATGTATGGAAGTGAAACATGGACGATAAATAGTTTAGACAAGAAGAGATTAGAAGCTTTCGAAATGTGGTGCTACAGAAGAATGTTGAAGATTAGATGGGTAGATCACGTAACTAATGAGGAGGTGTTGAATAGGATTGGGGAGAAGAGAAGTTTGTGGCACAACTTGACTAGAAGAAGGGATCGGTTGGTAGGACATGTTCTGAGGCATCAAGGGATCACCAATTTAGTATTGGAGGGCAGCGTGGAGGGTAAAAATCGTAGAGGGAGACCAAGAGATGAATACACCAAGCAGATTCAGAAGGATGTAGGTTGCAGTAGGTACTGGGAGATGAAGAAGCTTGCACAGGATAGAGTAGCACGGAGAGCTGCATCAAACCAGTCTCTGGACTGAAGACCACAACAACAACAACAACACAGGTGTTTCACGCGTGCAGAAAATCGCGACCCTACCTATACTCGGTCGTGGTCGTTTTAACACAAAGTTGCGACCCGAGCTATAGTCGCGCTTGCCCTCCAAAGTGTTATAGCGTGTTGCTCCAGCTTTAGAATTCAATACAGCAGAGATTCTGCGTGGCATGGATTCGATAAGTTTGTGGTAGGTTTCGGGAGTAATGAGGCACCAGAGCTCTGTGTATAGGTCACGCAATTGCAGCAAATTTCGGGGCGAAAGTGTCTCGGACTTTTACCGTCAGCTTAAGATCAGACGAACTTGGTGGCCAAGACATCAACGGAAATTCATTATCATGCTCCTCAAACGTCTGTAGCACAGTTTTGCAGTTGTTACACGTACGGTTATCCTGATGGAAGATGCTGTCGCCATCGGAAAAGACAGCCATGAAGCGGTTCACATTGTCCACGTAAGTTCATGTAGTCAATAACTGCAGTGTATTACAGGAGCCATGAAAGGCCAGATGAATGTCCCCATAACATAATACGGTCTCCAACAGCTACATCCGTAACATAATCCACATTTCGAGAAAACGTTCACCTGAATAGCAACGCAATCGGACACACGACCATCCACATAATGTACCAAGAAATGCGAATCATCCAAGCAGGTTACACGTTTCCACTAATACACCATCCAATTTCGATGATCCCTAGCGCACTACATTCGTAACTGACGATGAATTATGTCAACATGAGAGCGTGTAGAGGTCGTCTATTGTGCAACTCCACGTTACAATGTGTGCTGCACGGTGTGCTCCGAAAGGGTTGTGTCTGCATCAGCTTTGTACTTTGCCATCAGATCTGCCACAGATCGCCACCGATCCTGCTTTACAGAGATGACAAGCCTCCAACCTCCACGTTATGTGGAAGGGTGTGGACTTCCTGTATCTTGTTGCCTACTTATTGTTTCACCGTCCTCAACCACTTTCTATATATGCTCAAGAAAGTGGCAGGTGAACAGCCGTCCATCTTCGGCGTTTCCGCAATGCTTGTTATTTGGTGCTGGACCAGATCATTATGCCCTCTGTCAAACTAGCTATTCTCATTATGTCATTGTGTGAGCATTTAGCACACCCCTGACATGCTAATAAGAGCTGAAGCCGGTGACATATCCAGTGTATTGACTGCTCCCCAAAAGATCATGTAAAATGCCATGATTCTGACATGAAACGGAAATTAATGAACATCTGAATTTAAACAGGAGTGGCATAATTAAACATGAAATATGGGTACCATAGCTCACATAGAGAAACCATTTAACCTACCTATGGAATGAAATTAAAGGTAACAATGAAATCTTGTTTGTTACTAAATTGCATTGACTTGATTACAGTCACTGGATAGGCATTTCAAACAACTATAGAGTGCATAAAAGTTCAAATGAATCACTAAACATGTACGATAATACCTCGACACAGGCGAGTGGATCTGGAAATGAAATGCGACAATTAGCTATGTTGACGTAAACTGCCAATGATTGATGATTTCGTTAACAAATTAATTAAAATGCACAGACAAGTACATATAAGCATCAATTCCCTTGCCTAAGCCGATTTTGAGTTCAGCTATCTGACTGGATGAATTAAATCAGAAAAGCAAAACTGTAACTCGAAACAAACGGCTTCGTGGTCCCCTCGTCTCGATACATGGAAATGCGGCTCCTGCTTACCATAGTTCTAAAATCCATGGGCAGAGCGTGGGTGCGCTCATAATTGAGAGTTATAACTTCACCCCGGCGTCCATAACCAGCTCTAGGACGAAGTACTACCTCTCTGCAGGTCTAAAGACAGCTCCCCCTCTGACGATCCAAGCTGAAGTGTCTATTCTTCTTCTTAAAAACTTGCTGGTTCCGACAGCACCTGATTCTTGTTAGTCAACTGCTGTAGACATTCCGAGTTCCAGCCAAGTGGCCGACCGGTTCTAGGCGCTTCAGTCTGGAACCGCACGACCGCTACGGTCGCAGGTTCGAATCCTGCCTCGGGCATGGATGTGTGTGATGTCGTTAGGTTAGTTAGGTTTAAGTAGTTCTAAGTTCTAGGCGACTGATGACCTCAGATGTTAAGTTCCATAGTACTCAGAGCCATTTGAACCATTAGTTCCGACCAAAGAAAAATTTATAAAATGGAACAGTATCCCTTCTCATAAAACGTCTGCTCTGATTAAACAGAAATACAGGTCTCTGTATTAGAGTGGGGCAGAAAGCAGAAATTCTTTCCCCCTATGAGGGTTTCACAATTCAGCGGACTATAGCAGTTGCTCGTATGCACTCGCGAGACTTCATCCCCATTGTACAGTAAGTTTGGTGAACCAATCTGGTGCTTCCTTACGAAATTTAAGCATCAGTTACTGCTACCCTCTCACTCTGAGTGCCTCGTGTTTTCCCATTCCCTTTCAGAGCTCTGTCTGTTTAGAAAGCATTTCTCACACTGCTTCTCACAATGGAAATTTACACCTTGTCCAGTGTCTCCTCCTCTCCTCTGCGAAGCTCTTACTGGAACGTGGGACATTGTATTTGGCAGCGGTCAGCGTTCAGCAGTTCAGTGTGTACCTGACTGGGACTATGCCTTTCAGTGAGGAATAGTTTTGCGACTCACTTGCAGTTGTACTCCAGCAGTCCTCAATTTCCCACAGTGAGCCACTTTACAGAAAAACATTGCACATATTATTCACCATGCAGAAATTAAACGAAGAAGTACTTACGAGTGGCAGTCAATAACTAACGCAACACATTTTTTCATTCAGGATTCCAGTAACCTACATCATTCCCCAGGCTTTCGGATAAAAAAACCGCATTTTTCAACATAATCTCCGTCCAGTGCGGCGGCCTTATGCCACGTTACTGGGAAGGTCTGTATACCCGCAAGCTACCATTCTACTGGTCAACGTCGGAGCCAAGGTCTTCCTGCGTCACTACCTCCCCATCACCCACATCCTGCTTCTCGTGAAGTGCATCCTTCATCGGGCCAAATAGATGGAAGTTGGTAGGTGTGCTGCCCGAGCTGTAGTTCCATGCGGCTTTTCGCGGATGATGCTGTAATATATAGAGAAGTTGCAGCATTAGAAAATTGTAGCGAAATGCAGGAAGATCTGCAGCGGATAGGCACTTGGTGCAGGGAGTGGCAACTGACCCTTAACATAGACAAAAGTAATGTATTGCGAATACATAGAAAGAAGGATCCTTTATTGTATGATTATATGATAGCGGAACAAACACTGGTAGCAGTTACTTCTGTAAAATAACTGAGAGTATGCGTGCGGAACGATTTGAAGTGGAACGATCATATAAAATTAATTGTCGGTAAGGCGGGTACCAGGTTGAGATTCATTGGGAGAGTCCTTAGAAAATGTAGCCCATCAACAAAGGAGGTGGCTTACAAAACACTCGTTCGACCTATACTTGAGTATTGCTCATCAGTGTGGGATCCGTACCAGGTCGGGTTGACAGAGGAGGTAGAGGAGATAGAGAAGATCCAGAGAATATCCAAAGAAGAGCGGCGCGTTTCGTCACAGGGTTATTTGGTGAGTTATTTGGTAAGCGTGATAGCGTTACGGAGATGTTTAGCAAACTCAAGTGGCAGACTCTGCAAGAGAGGCGCTCTGCATCGCGGTGTAGCTTGCTGTACAGGTTTCGAGAGGGTGCATTTCTGGATGAGGTATCGAGTATATTGCTTCCCCCTACTTATACCTGCCGAGGAGATCACGAATGTAAAATTAGAGAGATTCGAGCGCGCACGGAAGCTTTCCGGCAGTCGTTCTTCCCGCGAACCATACGCGACTGGAACAGGAAAGGGAGGTAATGACAGTGGCAAGTAAAGTGCCCTGCGCCACACACTGTTGGCTGACTTCCTGAGTATAAATGTAGATGTAGATGTGGAAGAGGATGAAAAGTCCAATGAAGTTTTGCGAGCTCCTTTTGGATGCGCAGACTTGAGTGAGGCCTTGCGCTGGGCCTTGCGTTGTCTTGGAGAAGGAGAAGTTCGTTTACATTTTTGTTGCGACGAACACGTTGAAGTAAATTGGAAATTTGTGGTAAGGACTATGGAACCGAACTGCTGAGGTCATCGGTCCCTAGGCTTAGGCACTACTTAATCTAACTTAAATTAACTTACGCTAAGGATAACACACACACCCATGCCCGAGGGAGGACACGAACTTCCGACGGGGGGAGCCGCACGCTAAAGTCGTTTCGTCAATTTGCTGAGGGTAGTACAGTACACTTCCCATTTGACCGTTGCACCATAAGGCAGGACATCAAACAGAATAATTCTTTCATAGTCCCAGAAGACCGCCGCCATGACTTTACCGGCTCAGGATGCGGCTTTGAACTTTTTATTCGGAGGAGAGTTGGTTTGGCGACACTCCATTGATTGCCGTTTTTTATGGTTAGAGGTAAGGAACCCATGTTACATCGCCTGTGACGATGATCGACAAAAAATTGTCACGATCAGCTTCGTAACGCGCAAGCATCTCCGCAGAGATGGTCCTTCATTGACGTGTATGGTCTTCTGACACGCGGCACGGAACCCAGCTGGCACTCGCCGTTGAGTCCCCCAACAGGTGGACGAGTGTACCAGCACTACCCACAAAGGTGTCCAGTTGCTCAGCGAGGTGTCTGACTGTGATCAGTCGATCATCTCTGTAAGTAGGCTGTTTAGGTTTTTATGTTGGTAACGCCACGTAGCGCTCTGTATGAAAATCACTGGCTGAAGTCTGTGGCTGGTTTGCATTGTTGGAATTTGCTATTGTAGTGTTGGGCAGTTGGCTGATTTTCATACAGAGCGCTACGTGGTGTTACCAACATAAAAAGCTAAACAGCCTACTTACACCTCGAATGACGGTGTCCGCGGGTTACAATATCATAAAAGCTACAGCCGTGTGCGGTCGTCCGGCACGCGGGAGACTGGACAGGTTTGCACGACCTTATTTTTATGATGACAGACGCCTCACCAATCGACTCAACGTGCTTCCGTTCACTGTCAGGTGTCCATAGAAATTCTGCAAGCTCCTCTCAATATCTGCGAAGTTCTGGTTTTCCGCCAAAAGAAACTCAACAACAGCTCTCTGCTTGGAAAGCACCTCTGTTACAGACGCCATTTTGAAGGCTACTACAGCGCCGCCATGAAACTACATGATCTGCCGCAGGAATATTCCGCAATGTCCCACAACAAATATCGATCTTTTTTAAACAGAAATTGGCTGAGAAAAGAAATGTTGCATTACTTATTGAACGACTCTCTTATTAGATTCGCAGCCATTGTTGTTGTTTCAGTTTCTTCCATATCTTTATGCGTCTTTAGAAATTTGAATTGATTTGGTAGTCCAGTTTGAATAGCTGTTATTAATTAAATTACAGCCCAATTTTGAGAGAAACTGTCCCGTAACTAATGGATTTGCAAATTCGTGACCCATTACTACAACGATTCACCATCCTTCAATGCTCCGCTTACGTATTTTTTTGTCACGTTACATGCTTGCAAAGCCATCAAGTTGCATTGAGTTGTGCAGATTTAATTTTTTTGCACATCTGTTTAAGTAGCAAGTGGTCTGTAGAGGGCTCTTAGAATCATTCTGGCAACAGTCAGTGAATATGGGGATAATGTGTTGTATCACTGAACGAACATGCCTCCAATGAGAAGTTGTAGGCGAAACCAATTCGCCTGTGAAAAATCAGGACAAATATGCCTATTTCATCCTATTACAACATTCGTCATATTATGACACAACGACAACACGTTCAATAGTAGTTTTCTACTGAAAAGGCTACATTGTCTCATGTACTCTTGGTGTTACTGGCGGATGATCAATTCGGACGCAAAATGGTGAACGGTAGATGTAATGAATTAATGTACCTTCCGATAGAGCAGTTACAACCGAATACCCTCTTCAAGCCGAACGTTGGATAAATCCGTCTGCAGAATTTCCCAGTTGCTGGACTGGTACGGCTATCCGTTCTCTGGTGGATAACGTGTCTATGTTGAAGACATGTAGCGAAATCAGATATCTGGAATTAAAATGGGCACATTGCAAAAGACGTTGAATAGTTTTGGTATCATTCATGCAACACATTCTTTGCATGTAGAGATATACTAAAAGGTAAAGAAAATTTATCGATGGAATTATTGAGGCATGTTATGTAATTTCTTTTTTATGTATTTTGTATTTAGGTAATCGTTCGAAGTGTGAGTAGTTTTAAACTGTCACTTCGTAACAATACTTTATAGACTATAGATAGCTAATTGAAGAATTATTGCCATTCTTTGAGATATATACCACCGTTTATAACTAAGGAAGCAATTATTCCAAGTCTAAAAATCGAACTTTAAAATTACCAGCTGAATCTATCCAGTTATGTCTATCAGCAAATAGACTTCGTCATCGTAAACTAATTATGGGCAGAGGAAATGCTGTACAGTGATACAAGCCACGCTTGAAAGGGAGTGTCTAGAGACGATGACGTGCTGAATCGTTGCTTTTAGAATGTGTGAACGATGCTGCACGTATCAATAAGGCTGCTAGCAACAAATCTCGTACACATATTTCTCTTTCCCACTACGGAGTTCAAATGAGCAACTGGAAATACTCTTTGTATTTTATTTTAGTTCACGGTGCTCTTAATACCTCACAAAATTCTCTTTTCCTCCTAGACATGGCGTGTACATTTCCACAAAGTTCTGTAAAAACATGAAATATTATTGTGAGTATTGAATTTTCGTGTCACTAGTATTTTCATACGTGTAATTGCGATACAATTCTGTCTTCAGTTGAATATTTTTTGTTAATACTACTCTTGTTTGTGCTATTTTCCGATTTCTCAGAATGCGCCGTACAATGTACATATCTTGTACATTCTCAGTTTCACTCGCCCGCCAATAATGTGTACCTTCCCTTGGCTTATCTGTTTCATTTCATACAGTTCTTTGTTGTGTAATCCTACTGTTTTCCAATGAATGCTTTTTATGTCTCACAGGGTCACCATTTGTGTATTCTATTTCCGTAATTGGCACGACTAATTTAGCATAGTTGTGATAAGATTTATACACTCTATGCAATAGACGCACTAGAAAACAGATAACATGGCTACGACCGAAGTGAATTTCGCTATCGCGACAGTTTGTTACGAGCACATCTGATAAGCCAACTTGATTACATAAGACCACGTCATGCAAATTCCGTGAGTGGAGAACAGAAATAAGTTTTTTGTTTTACAATATAGTAAATTAATAACTAACTGAACTTCTAAGTTTTAATGCAGTAATCTCGTAAATACAATGCAGTAATGGTAAATTCTGCAGGCTACAATGCTGTACTTGCCAACAATAGAAAAGCTATGAAATTTCAGAATGGACACACATTGTCCCACACAGCATTCATCCTTCAACACAACGACCAGTAGCAAAAGGAACAATACACATTTGACTAAAATCATGTATCACGGAAACATTAACAAATAATATAGCCGTTTCACTGTACAATTCCATACTATCTTCCCAAGTATGCACGCGGAGAAACGTATAAGACGGTAAATTATTCGAAATAAGTAATTATTTGAAATAAGTAATTACTTAGCAGGTTTCTCGGCATTATTTAAGAAATGAACTGAAAAGAATTATAGTATTCTTATGAATCAACTATTGGAAAAATGTACGGCCTCAGTAGGTAAATTAGCTAGTAACTAAATTACACTCAGTAGCTGTGTTGGAGAAAGCGCACTCCTGTTACCACGGCGAATGGAACAGATAGGGGTGTCACGAGTTAACAGGTCACTTGGCTCGGACCTTGTCTTGCCTTGTAAAGGACGTCAGCATGAAAATAGAGTGCACGACAGACATAACGCGCGGTATCAGCGTCTTTGAACGAGTACAGTCGCCGAGACTGTGTAGCCACCGGCCTTTTCGAGTGCTGTCCTATTCAACGGTAAACCGTAATTATTTCTATCTACGAAACACCACCGCCTCTAACTACAGTAACCAACAATTTTTTGTGACAGGTGTTGGTATCGACAAACCTGAATAGATGGGCCACAGAGCAGCAAATTTCTCCTCCAGTTCATTACTAGATAACAGCAACCAGTGAACAATTGTACTTCCACAATAATCTCAGTGGTACACTGTCTGATCAGGTTGCGTAGGACCAAATTGAGGAGCAAATCTCCAAGGTTATTGAACGTGTCACTACATGAAATTGCAACGTAAAACTCTTCAATTTCGATTTGAAACCGCGTGGATTACTGCTAAGGTACACACAATGGCTGATAACGTTCTCTAGGCAGTGGCCAAAACCCAAACCGCCCCTCTGGGATGAGTTACAACGTTGACTTCGCTCCAGATCACAGCGTTTAGAATTACAACGTTCTCTGATTTCGGCTCTTGAGAAAGAATGGTCTGCTATTCCTCCACAGACATTCAGACATTTCACTTTGTGTGTCAACAGAGTCGAAGCCGTCAAAAGACGAATATTGGATACACCTTGTATTAATGTCCACTACAGAAACGGAATACGGGGAGTAGCTCACAATTGGTTGACCTCTTACTTTAGCAACAGACAGCAAAAGGTCATTATTCACAGAGTTGAAAATGGCTGTGATGTGGGATCTGAGTGGGGTGCAGTCAAATGGGGGGGGGGGGGGGGTGCCCCAGAGATCTGCGTTGGGGCCACTCCTGTTCCTTATTTATATAACTGATGTGCCCTCAAGTATTATAGGTAATATTTCTGTTTGCTGATGACACTAGCTGGGTAGTAAAGGATGTTGTGTGCAACATTGGCTCAGTTTAAAATAGTGCAGTTTATGACATAAGTTCATATCTTGTAGAAAATAATCTAACGCTAAATCAGAGTAAGACTCAGTTTTTACAGTTTCTAACACACAATTAAACAAAATCTGACGTTTTAATTTCACAGAATGGGCATATGATTAGTGAAACTGAACAGTTCAAATTTTTAGGTGTTCCGGTATATAGTAAACTGTCGTGGAAAGTCCACGTTCAGGATCTTGTTCAAAGACTTAATGCTGCCATTTTTAC
The DNA here is from genome assembly GCF_023864275.1 of Schistocerca cancellata. Taxonomy (NCBI): domain Eukaryota; kingdom Metazoa; phylum Arthropoda; class Insecta; order Orthoptera; family Acrididae; genus Schistocerca; species Schistocerca cancellata. The sequence continues at coordinate 501,287,221 of NC_064630.1, read as the reverse complement.
TATTAGAACGGTATCTGAAGTAAGTGATCGTTCGACACGAAAATTAGTCTACTTTGCTTATTTTTATTCCCTTATGTTGTATGGTGTTATATTTTGGTGTAGCTCTTCCCATTCTAAAAGGATATTTTTGGCTCAGAAACGGGTGGTTCGAGCAATAAGTGGTGTGAGTTTACGAACCTCTTGTCAATTCTTGTTCACGAGTATGGGTATTTTGACATTGGCCTCTCAATATCTATCTATCTATATATATATATATATATATATATATATATATATATATATATATATATATATTCCTTACTGTCATTTCTTGTTGACAATGTTAGCTTATTCCCAAGAGTAAGCACCTTCCACTAAGTTAATACCCGGCAGAAATCAAACCTGCATTTGGTTCGGACTTCCTTAACTCTTGTGCAGAAATATGTGCAGTATAGTGCTGCATCCATTTTCAATAAGCTACCACAATACTTGAAAAATCTTAGCAGTAATCTACGCGGTTTCAAATCGAAAGTGAAGAGTTTTACGTTGCAATTTCATGTAGTGACAGGTTCAATAACCTTGGAGATTTGCTCCTCAATTTGGTCCTACGCAACCTGACGTATAAATAAATTTAAAAAAAAAAACATAATAATAGGTGCACGAATGCTTTCGAACGGATAATGCACTTGTTGGAGAAACAACCTCCCCAAACACGTAGCTCTCCTCAAAAGATGTCACAGCACTTAGCGAATGTCTATAGACGGAGGAAAAGCGCTATAGGACACTGCCATATGAGAAACTGTTGCCCGGACTAATGAGTACGTTGCACATTAATACTCGCTACAAGCTGCACACTGTGGCAGGGTACGAGTTAGCTTACCACATGAGGCATTTCTTACCGTTTGCGGTGGAGGTTTTCCTCTGTGGCAGGTGGGAATAGGGAGGCCCCTGACATGTCTTAGTCGTCACTTACAGACGAACTATTCACTTATATACTGTTACCTCACGTGCGTCTATTTCTTTGCTTACAATACGCGCGGATGGGACTTTAACAAAGACAATGCACCATCTCCTTACTCGTGAATTTTGTCTTAATGGTTTGTGACATTCTACGCAGATATGAAGGCACGTGGCCCCTCAGGTCATCTCAGATCTATTGAACACATCTGCGAACCCGTCGAATGAATGCGCGAGTCTTGGATCCAAACCAGACCAATGTCTCTGCGTGGCAGGTGTCGGTTGAACAGTCATATTTTTTGGATGGCTCCCCAACGCTTGATGAAGCACGATACTTTGTCCTTGCTATTTGGGCTAAATGGTGTCTTCATAATATGTTTGTATGTATGTATTGAACCGGGGACCTAGAAACGACGGAGAGCCTTCATCCCGCCGTAGCCCTCAGTGGTTCACAACCCCACAACAGGCCGCAGCAGTCCACTCACCCCACCGCCGCCCCACATCGAACCCAAGATTATTGTGCGGTTCGGCCCCAGTGGAACCCCCCGGGAACGTCTCATACCAGACGAGTGTAACCACAAATGTTTCCGTGGTAAAATAATTATGAGGTATGCGTTTGTAGAAACGCTGTTTGTGCAGTAACTGTCGACATAGTGTAACTGAGGCGGGATAAAGGGAACCAGCCCGCATTCGCCGAGGTAGATGGAAAACCGCCTTAAGAACCATCCACAGGCTGGCCGGCTCACCGGTCCTCGACACTAATCCATCGAGCGGATTCGTGCCGTGGACAAGCGCGCTATCCCGCTCGGGAAGCAGCGCGGCTAGCCTGGCGGACATGTCTAGACAGATTGCTCTAATTCTGTTCCTTGTCAATGAATTTCAATTAACAAAAACAGTATTATTTAATTTCGCACATAAATATTACATAACCCATGAAAATAACACCAACTTATTTTTGAAAACTGACAATGTAATACAGTGAGGTGGCAAAAAGTCGTGGGTCAGCGGTAAGCACATATACAGATGTCAGTAGTATCACGTACACAAGGGATAAAAGAGTAGTGAATTGGCGGAGCTGTCATTTGTACTCAGGTGATTCATGTGAAAAGGTTTCTGACGTGCTGATGTCCACACTACGAGAATTAACGAACTTTGAACACGGAATGGTATTTGGTGCTAGACGCATGGGACATTCCATTCCGGATATAGTTAGGTAATTCAGTATTCCAAGATACACAGTGTCAATAACGTGCCGAGACTACAGCACGCATTACCTCTCACCATCGACAACGTAATGGCCTTCACATGACGACCGAGAGCAGCGGCGTTTGCTTAGAGTTGTCAGTGTTAACAGACAAGCAACACTGCATGAAATAACCTCACAAATCAATGTGGGACTACGACGAACATATGTGTTACGACTGTGCGGTGAAATCTGGCGTTACAGGACTGTGACAACACATGACCGAAGCAAATGCCTTCGGTAACAGCACGATATCGCCGCAGAGCCTATCCTGGGCTCGTGACTATATCGGTTGGACGCTAGGCAACTGGAAAACCGTGGCGTGGTGAGATAAGTCCGAATTTCAGTTCGTAAGAGATGATGGTAGGATTCGAGTGTGGCCCAGACCCCACGAAGCCATGAGCTCAAGTCGTCAATTCACTGTGCAAGCTGGTGGTGGCTACATAGTGGTGTGGTCTGTGTTTACATGAAATCGACTTGGTCCTCTATTCCAACTGTAGCGATCATTGACTGGAAATGGTTATGATCGTCTGCTTGGAGACCACTTGCAACCATTCATAGACTTCGTTTACCCAAACAAAGATGGAACTTTTATGAATGACAATGCACCATGTAACTGGGCCACAGTTGTTCCCGATTGGTTTGGAGAACATTCTGGTCAGTTAGAGCGATTGATTTGGCCACCCAGATTGCCCGCCATGAATCCCATTGAACAGTTATGGGACATATTCGGGGGTCAATTCGTGCACAGAATTTTGCACCGCCAACACTTTCGCAATTATGGACGGCTATGGAGGCAGCGTGACTCAGTATTTCTGCAGAGGACTTACAATGTCTTTTTGAGTCCATGCCACGTCAAATTGCTGCTCTATGCTGTGCAAAAGGAGATCCACACGTTACTGGGAGGTTTCTCATGGCTTTTGTCACCTTAGTTTACTATGTACATTCATAACGACGAAGAAATTTCCCTCGTACAATTTTTTAAAGATAACGATTTCCATTACATTCTAAAATGTTTGAAGCTCAACTCTAGTGGTTATGTTTTATCTCTTTCCTACATAGAATTACAACTTGATTGATAGGATGATTGCTTTGTGGTAACTACCTTACTTTTGCACTGGTATTGTCTTTCTTAGTTACACAGCTGTAAGGCAACGGAGGCTTGGCTCTTAACATCTCCGGTGACATTCAAAACGTTCTGTCTCAGCCACTCCGTGGAAGGAGAAACACATCGAAAGGGAGGTCGTATGGCAAAAAAAGGGATATTTACGATTAACTTCCAGTGGATGACAAGGTCATTAGAGACGGAGCACAAGCTCGGAGTAGGGAGAACGTGGTAGAAAATCGACCGTGTTCTTTTAAGGAACCATACCAGCGTTTACAATAAGCAATTTAAGGTCACCCGGCAAAACCTAGACCTAGATTGACGACGGGGTTTTGAATCGCTGTCCTTCCGCATAGGAATCCACTGCCTTGTCGGTGAGTTATCTCGGTTGATCAAGTCGTACTGTATGTTGTATGAGGAAATGCAGGATAAGTTTCACTTCAATGACAGCTGAGGTATGAGAAACGGTTACTATCTTGTACTTGATAATGGAAAATCGAGAAAATAGTATAATATGTTCATGGAATGGAGCTGGAAAATCTACGATGGAATTAAATGTTCAAAATTAAGAGAAGGTGGGGATGAAGTACAGGGCAGAATAGCAATCAATCAGCGGCATCTAAAAAAAATAAGGGAGTAACGAAAGACAGTTAAGTATTAAGTAGTATGTCCTGCAGAGTTGCATAAAACATTTCTGCAACAATAGAACTCTTCAAATATGAGTAGCGGATGTCAAATTGACGGTATGTGTTCAGTTGTATGTAAATGAAACGTGGACCGTAATGAAAACAGACGACACTGCAAACATTTTAAATAAATAAGGGCAGAAAAATTTCGCGTAAAGAGACATAGCACAAAATCGGTGATTTGTATCAAATGTTGCGAAGTTTGGCATTTTCAGAGTTTCCGTGTAAAAAAAAAAATATAGTAAAGAACTATGAGTCTAGATGTGACGTCAAACGGAAATACCGTCCTTCCATCGAAATTTATCCCTATAACAATTTTAATCAATGATGTCATATTTCCAGACACTTTTGTACGACAAACAGTACAAAAAGTTACACATTTTTGAGAGTTCTTATGCAGTGCATTAAATAAATCGTGTATTTTCATAACATGCAATTATAAATATGAACTCAACTAAACGCTGCTCTTGCATTTGAAACACGTTGAACAAAATGGGGTCTACTCGGTTTCTTTCTATCACAGCACAGGATATGTATTTCGCGCACACCTAACTTACGTCAGACATGAACGTTTATAAGACGCTGGATGAGTACTGTCGTAGCTTCTTATGGAAAAACTTGGTTCACAAAACAGAAAAAGAGTTATACAGTGAAGTGTTGATGGATGAGTTGAATAAAGTCTCAGAGAAGAATTCTGAAGATGTAATAATGTTCTCCTTTGAAAAACTTTCGAGTTTACGGTTGCAGAGTTATTCTTTCTATAACTGGTTACATTTTGATGTAGATGTTACCTCGTTTTTTTAATAATGTGAATAAATATGACGTTGGTATCAACAAAATGGCTCTGAGCACTATGGGACTTAACTTCTGAGGTCATCAGTCCCCTAGAACTTAGAACTACTTAAACCTAACTAACCTAAGGACATCACACACATCCATGCCCGAGGCAGGATACGAACCTGCGACCGTAGCGGTCGCGCGGTTCCAGACTGTAGCGCCTAGAACCGCTCGGCCACTCCGGCTGGCTGGTCTCAACAAAAGTAATATAACTGATACGTTGAAAATGAAAATATACCTAACACTCAAAACAATGAAATCAGAGAAAAAAAACCATACCGTACATCAAACATAAGCATAAGAAATAAGTACCAAAACTGACCAAAAATAATGCAGAAACTGAAGGAGAGTAATAACGAAAATGACCAAAAATAACACCCAAATTGGCAATAAAATAAAACGTTTATTTTCTGTCACTGAAATGTGGCACTGTGGAAGAATTTTTGTAAGCAAGTAGTCACTGAAAATAAGATACGTAGAGCTTCTAGGAAGAATAGATGAAGAAAGAATTCAATGAGGAGTTTTACCAAAAGAAACGGCATTTCAGTGGGGAGTCTTGAAAGTCGTCCAGGAGGAAACAGGGGCAGACAAAATACGGAATGTAAAAAACGTACTGTCGAGAATTTTGGAGTAATAGGTGCAAAATGTGAAAAATCTGGGACAACAGGAAAGAAGAGACAGAGAATACCACAAAAGCAGGTGAAATGCTGATAAATTTTACAAAATGATATCACACTGATTTCTTAAGATGATCTGATTCTTCATAAAAGGTCAAAAGTACTCAAGCTATTTCTCAACCTTACGAAATGCAGAAGACTGATACTCCCATGTAGCTATATATTTTACACTCGTCTTGTACTTTTCTCCAAAGCGAGATACCTTGAAATATGGAAAGATCTCTGCCAATAAAAAGTAAACTTGTTGACAAGCTAAATACCCGCGAGATACATTTCCGACCGTAAGGCGATTATTTCAGCGCTTGGAAGCACATTAACATTATTAATATGCAATGAGGACCGATATACAGCTGTCTGGCATTGAAACGGCTCTCGCAGAGACACTCGCACACAAATCTCTAGCTACCAGTCTGAGTGTTTCATTAAGGTGTCGACGTTAAGCAGGCAGTCGCGGACAGCTCCAGTACATACAGAAACACCCGGTGGCAGCTCACTGCGGTTGGAGCGAACTGTCGCCTGGATGTGTGAGGCGAGGCGACCTTATCCGCAGATCTCGTGTTGCAGGCTTGCGGCTGCGATGGGTCGCGGTAATTAACTTATCCAGTCACCGGACTGGAAGCTACTCGCGTCGCTCCTAACATATGTCCCACTCGCTACCGTGCGCGCATGCTACGCCGCAGTAGCGAGCATCAATCCATGTGAGAAGCAGTCAGCAAGTTCAGGACGGGATTACGAAACCGGAACATCAGAGGACGTACGTGTCGTTGAACGTGTAGTATCAGATTTCGTACAGATATAATTTCGGTGAGGTATGGACAAACGTCGGAGGAAGAATCCTCAGTGAGCTATTGGAAGGTAGTCACATCGAGAAAACGTGGGGTACCTGCATCACGACGGCCAAATGTGAATTTGACCCCACTCTATCAAAACTACGGTTGTTTATGAATAACAGAATCATGTTTTATATCAGTTCGACAAAGTATTGAAGCGATATTTGACATATTTTTGTTTCATTTCTTTTACATGTAACCTTTTTTGAGGCATGTGCCTTATTAAACGCTATGTGATAAATGTCTATTAGTTTTTGTTTTTACTACAATATTCCACTGTTCCACGTTACAAATCAACAATTTTCCAATCAGAGCAGATTTAAACACTGGCAATTTCAATTTTGCTATAAATTCTTTTTATTTTTAAGTAATACACTGGGGGATTACTATGTAAAACACAGATGTTCCGTAGGATACACGACTCTTTTTATATCCTCACTCAGTATCTAGATGGTTCACTGCTTCCATTTTCTAGAGGAATCTAGTAAGAGCTGGATCGCATACGGAAACAGAGCGATCGATGTGAGGTACTAGCTAAGATCTCCGTAGATGAATGTTACACAATAAGTGGTATACGTTAATCATGTTCATTCCTGAGAAATGCAGACACGGAGATATCCAGACAGCAGGGTTTGGTAGTTTGGGCACTAAATGTAAATGTCGTGTGACTCGGGACTCCCGTCGGGTAGACCGTTCACCGGGTGCAAGTCTTTCGATTTGACGCCACTTCGCCGACTCGCGCGTCGATGAGGATGAAATGATGATGATTAGGACAACACAACACCCAGTCCCTGAGCGGAGAAAATCTCTGATCCAGCCGGGAATCGAACCCGGGCCCTTAGGATTGACATTCTGTCGCGCTGACCACTCAGCTACCGGGGGCGGACAGTTTGGGCACTGATCTCTTGGGGCAAGGGAAGGCCGTCGCCGAGCTGTCGGTGTCTGCAGATCTCCGCTTTCAAGCCGTTGTGCCCGCATCTTTCCCTACGCCGACAGTACATAAGGAGCCACTCTACGTTCAATATTTACTAACAATACTATATTGTCAGTCAATGAATAAACTGATGCCACCGTCGCATTATCAATAATTATGTTAGTATTTCCATTTGGCAACGCCATTTCAAGAAGCCAAGATGTCGAAGAACAAATAAGCGTTTGTTGCTGTTTTACTTTGACACTCAACAAAATAATAACATAAGAAAAGAATGGACACGTGGATGTTTGAGGAAAAAGAACTTCATGTTAATTTGTACAGTGAATTCCGATGTCTCTTGCGGCCTATGTAAATTTGTTTATGATGGGACGGGACAGAACAGAGAAAGACAACAAGACAATTAGAGAAGAAATTGCAGTTAAAAAAAATGTTAGGAGTAGCTGAAAATTCTGGTCACAGGAAGATCATTTGAGTGATGTTTAGTGCTGTAACAATGCAACTGTCATGAAAATCTGTAAAGCATTTGTATGTGGTGAACCAGAACTCCCCTGACCACCGACAAGCTGTCAGATGTTGGATTCAGTGAGCCACACGCGAAGTGCATGTCGACCAAAACTGCAAGTGTTCATCAGCTGACTTGTCCATACCACTGCTCTGTATCGCTGTTAACACACAGCTAAACCTGCAGAAAAACAAAACCCTAGACAGAACAGAGCAGTTCTAAATGCAAACTTGAGGGCAAGGAGTTATAGAGGGCATTACCATTGTCAAGAACGGGTATCGTGAACGAATGTGAGCACCTTACGGCGCACGCCGTCGACATTTGTACTGTTATGCACCATTTTCAGTGCAATACTGATACAAAGCTAACTGGGGGAAGAAAGGAAACGAAATGCAGAAACTCCGTAACGATCCACCGCAGACCTTGGATTTCTTACACCAAAATACTCAGAAGATAGCCTTGAACAACCTCTGACAGTTTGTCGATGGGGTTATTGTTCGCCCTGCACGTGTCGTGCTGTAATGTTTTCAGTTAACCGAAGAAAATTAAAAAATTAAAACTTTTTTTGTGTTTATGATTGTTATTTCGTATGATATGAAGATAGATGCTGCTATACGGTAATATGAAAAAAATGAGCAAATATGGATGAAAGTCTTAAATATATGCAGATTTAGATTTTGAGCCTGCCGGAGTGGACGAGCGGTTCTAGGCGCTTCAGTCTGGAACCGCGCTACTGCTACAGTCGCAGGTTCGAATCCTGCCTCGGGCTTGGATGTGTGTGATGTCCTTAGGTTAGTTAGGTTTAAGTAGTTCTAAGTTCTAGGGGACTGATGACCTCAGAAGTTAAGTCCCATAGTGATCAGAGCCATTTGAACCATTTTTTTAAAATAATTAATATTGCATAGATGTATTCTATCTAAGAATACTTAATTAAAATACTATTCAAAAAACCAACCTGAGGAACTAGGTTTTCGTTTCGTTTTAAATGTGTAATACGAAGACATGCATGCAGTCACGGGTGTTACATTTAACACTAATGAAGTTTGACAGACATAATAGGTGTGCTTTTAATGTATGCAGTATACAGTATACAGGAGTAAGAAGGTAAGAACTACCTATAATGAAGACATCAGACTTTGCAATCAGAGACGAGTAACGTTAACAATATATCCACTACCTTGGAAAAGCGATTAGAGTTTTGGTTTTATCCAAGAGGCGTTTTATGAAAACATTGTCTAATTCCGAAATTTTGCGTTGTGCTCAAAATAAGTGCTTCTGTCTGAGGGCAAAGCTTGTAATGATACACTCTAATAACGACTGAATGAGTAGTAAAAACTTTATGTCGAGGACGATATTTTGTATGTGCTTGGAATATTAAACACTTTATATGACGGTAGTATCTGTTCCCGAAAGAACAGTTACCGCTGATGACCATGCAGCTTTGCTAGAAATGAAATGGTAATTACATGGACACCCTAGCTGCAAACAGGCGTTAATGTACTTCATTGGGGACATGTTGAAAATGTGTGCCCCGACCGAGACTCGAACCTAGGATCTCCTGCTTACATGGCAGACGCTCTATGCATCTGAGCTACCGAGGATGGATAGAGCGTCTACCATGTAAGCAGGAGATCCCGGGTTCGAGTCTCGGTCGGGGCACACATTTTCAACATGTCCCCAATGAAGTACATCAACGCCTGTTTGCAGCTAGGGTGTCCATTTAATTATCATTTATTAAACACTTATTTACTGCTTGCGTTTGTGTTCGATACTATGATGAAGCTGATTCATGAAAGCATAGTTTTCAGATATCAATCTGAATGATAAAGGAGTCCATTTGTGTTGAAGAAGAGTTTAAAAAGACTCAGTACTTTGTAGTACAGTCGATTTCGATATTTTTTGGTGATGATAACGATGTATTGTTACAATTTTAGGCAGTGGAGTCGCTGCAGATATCGTGTCGCATCGGGTCCTGGAGCACGGCCACGCGTGTTGACCTGTGCCCCTGGGCAGGTCTGAGGCCAGGCAGCCAGCCGTGCCTGGCGTGCCTCCCGCAGATCGATGACACCGGCCACCACGCAGCCGACCGACCGAGCACCCCTACCCTCCGGTCGTTCCCAGCCGTCAGGGGCAAGACGCTTCCACCTGTAGTGAGGCAGCCCGTACTCCCGAGTCACTTCATGACCTGTTGGAGTATTTTCTTCACTGTCAACGTTCTTAATTGAAAAGAAGGTTAACTTCGTCATTCTCTAACAGTGGACGTAACGTAAACGTCAATCACATGATAGGCCTTGGGCCTCTTCGGATTGTCCAACTGCTTCCTATAAGGCAGTACGAGGAGCGATCTATGATTTTAGGACTTACGGTCAGCAAGTCGCCAATTTCTCCAGCTGTCACAGCCACTACAGGAGTCCTGATGGTGCCGTTGCTTCTTTTTTCAAGCAGTTTCTCATTTGGACTCGCGAGGTTGAATGGACTTAGGTTCCAGACCTCCCTAACTGACAAAAAAATCGAGGCAGGTACCGGAAACCACACTTAAAGCAGCGACGCTAACCATTTTTTTCCCTTCTTGTCAGTTTCTATCCTTTCCTTTTGCCTTTTTTTCTTTATCAGTTCTGTTCGTCCGGATGTTGTACGACATCTCTCATATCGATGAGAACGCCATTCAGTTTTTTTATTAGACAGGGACTGGAATACTCTCTTTCAAATTCTAAAGGAGGCAGGGGTAAAATTCAGGGAACGAAAGGCTATTTACAATTCATACAGAAACCAAATGGCAGTTACAAAAGACGAGGGGCGTGAAAGGGAAGCAGAGGTTGGGAAGGGGGTGAGACAGGGTTGTTGCCTCCCCCGATGTTATTCAATCTGTATATTGAGCAAGCAGTAAAGGAAACAAAAGAAAAATTCGGAGTAGGAATTAAAATCCACGGAGAAGAAATAAAAACTTTGAGGTTCGCCGATGACACTGTAATTCTGTCAGAGACAGCAAAGGACTTGGAAGAGCAGTTGAACGGAATGGACAGTGTCTTGAAAGGAGGATTTAAGATGAAAATCAGCAAAAGCAAAACGAGGATAATGGAATGTAGTCAAATTAAGTCAAGTGATGCAGATGGAATTAGATTAGGAAATGAGACACTTAAAGTAGTAAATGAGTTTTGCTATTTGGGGAACAAAATGACTGATGATTGTCGAAGTAGAGAGGATATAAAATGTAGACTGGCAATGGCAAGGAAGGCGTTTCTGAAGAAGAGAAATTTGTTAACATCAAGTATAGATATGTTGTCAGGAAGTTGTTTCTAAAAGTATTTGTATGGAGTGTAGCCATGTATGGAAGTGAAAAATGGACGATAAACAGTTTGGACAAGAAGAGAATAGAAGCTTTCGAAATGTGGTCTTGCAGAAGAATGCTGAAGATTAGATGGGTAGATCACATAACTAATGAGGAGGTATTGAATAGATTTGGGGAGAAGAGGAGTTCGTTGCACAACTTGACAAGAAGAAGGGACCTGTTGGTAGGACATGTTCTGAGACATCAAGGGATCACAAATTTAGCATTGGAGGGCAGCGTGGAGGGTAAAACTCGTAGAGGGAGACCAAGAGATGAATAGACTAAGCAGATTCAGAAGGATGTAGGTTGCAGTAAGTACTGGTAGATGAAGAAGCTTGCACAGGATAGAGAAGCATGGAGAGCTGCATCAAACCAGTCTCAGGACTGAAGACCACAACAACAACAACCAGTACCTTGACCGAACACGCTGTATTACAGTGCCGGCTTTCCGCTATAGAGGCCGGCTGCTCTAATAACGATACGGCAGAAAATTCACCATATCCCAAAATATGGAGACCAAAGAGCCTGCAGTAGAAGACATTTGTTTCACAGTATCAAAGATAAAGAAGCTCTCATACATCTTACTGTACGCATTTTAGAGCCCATGGTTACTAGACTCTATTGCTTCGAGCGACGAGTCCTCTAATGTCCCTCAGTATTGATCATTCCTCCTGCTGCCATTCTTCTTTACGTTCATGGCTCCTGCTAAACCTATTCATTCAGAAACAACAATAATTAAAAACAGGAGAAACGAATGGCCCATCAGCTTCATGGTTGTTGCGGAATGATCGCAACTTTGGATTGGAAAACGAGGAAAAATTTACCAAAAGAGAGTCAGGAAAACCACAGAAAACACAACTCTGCGTTTTGCTCTTGCATGTTTTATAATGTCATTCACCCATCTTATTTCAGTTGTTAGTCTAGATTTGTTCTTGTCTCTTGTAATCCAATACAAAACTTCATTTATCCATCTACAATTCATTCGCGTGATTACAAGTACAGTCCACTTCCATTTTTAATTCACTGCAGTCACTATTCCATATTTCATTCTTGATTATACTCTTATCTACTAGTATGCTTTCCTGTCCTTTACAATATTTTTCATCTTTGACTATGAGTAAAGTTCAATGTTTGGATTGTTTTATCAAGCTTCGATTTCCGTAAATCTGATAACACATACTGTTCATTACTTTATATTTCAGCTTATTTTGAAGATGACTGTAAAATTCACTTATGAAATACTGCAAGATGAAATTCTGTGTCCCAGTTCCACCAGAGGTATACAAATTCTCCTTGCAGCCTCCTGCCCCGACCTGCGCCCTAACCATTAAAGCAGCTCAACCTGCTGACACTCTATCACATGTCTGCTGTAGCACAGTGGTTAAAGCAGGGCAACCTAGGTTTCCACTAGCCTGGCAAGCTTCACGGGACAGGTTGCGCTTGTCAGTCCAACGTGAATATGCTATATGTCTGCGTAGGAAATTTTACCGCAGCTCATTTATCTTAGCGGTGGGAGCAACAAAATGAACAAACAAAACTTTAAAGAGATTGACGAGAAATTAAGAACTGGGGATATATACGAGTCACGAAACAGAGAGCAAGTCCAGCAGGGGAAAAGTTGTCTTGAGTTTATGAGATAGCTTCAGACAAATAGGTAGGAGTATCGCAATGCAAATTGTGTAAAAAGTTACTAAACACTCATTCGGAAACCTCGAGTATGATACGACAAGTCTGTGAATTTGAACACCAGTTTCCTCACTTCATAAATATTGTGAAAGAGAACAAAGACGTAGTGGCCGAGAAGTGTGGAAATGTGTGCTAAGGACTTGAGGCTACTTAGCAGCATACAGGCTCACAAAACTTTTGGGAAAACACTGCCTGAAGAATGCTTAGTATGAAAGAGAGCGTCTTCTTCCAGACATGTACTTTTTAAATTACTATAACATGAAAAACGAACTTCGTGTTTGCTGAAATGCGTTTGCGGAATTTAAACTATTTTGGCCACTTATAATGAATTCAGCGAACTCAAAATACACGTCTTGGAAAAAATAATTAAAATAAGTATAACTGGGCTCATATTTTTCTGGAGAGAAAGTTACAGAAAGTAGACTTCCAAAACGTTACTTTAGTTGGCGTTGCAGTATAATGGACATCTTCAGGCTGTTAAGAGTAAAAAAATCTCGTCTGGATCGTCCAAATTACAATAGAAAACATAAGAGGTGACCCGATGAGAATAGCCAGCCTAGTCGAGATAGGGTGAAGCTGCATAGAAAGCCGTTAATATCAAAATAAATAAATAAACCCGAAATACACCGGAAAAGTGAAAAAAGGTTAAATAAAACCCACCATTTTATGGTCTATAATGATCCAAAATGAATGTCTGTTTCCTTGAGCCTCGCCTTGTGACACTCGGGTATTTTCAACAGCTTCCGAACCTTACTCAAATTTGGAAATTTGTGGTAAGGTCTTATGGGACCAAACTGCTGACGTCATCGGTCCCTAAGCTTTCGAACTACTTAATCTAACTTAAACTAACTTACGCTAAGAACAACGCACACCCATGGCCGAGGGAGGACTCGAAGCTCCGAGGGGGAAGCCTGCGGACCGTGACAAGACGCCCCAGACCGCGCGGCGAACCTTACTCATAACACTACATAACACTCCAATGAAAGTGTACACAATGGGCTCTACGTAGCGTAGTAGAGGGGAAGACGGGCAGGCAAGCAAGACTCCTTCCCCTGCTAGGCTCGGCCGTACCTTGGCTTGCATGGAAGTAAAGCTGCCTGCCCCTTCTGCTGATAACGTGAGACAGATTACCTGCATAATTAACAGGCAAGCGTAGGCAGGTTAAAACCGGAGTGTATACACCTCTGCGACCTACGCCCCAACTGAGCTTACCAAAAATACTCCAGGACTTTTTTTACTCTTACCTTAATTTATTACCCTGCCCGTCCAGTCATTGCTTTCAAAGCTTCTAAATATAAAATTTCGTTCATCATTGACAATTTTTATATCTACGATGGATTTATTATGCACTCTTTTAATCTTATTAAAACTGAGTTTCTGGGCTACTACTCAAACATACTCTGTTACGTTCCTCCAATTCATTCTTCATTTTTCGCAATTTTATGTTTTGGCAACTACCTCTAGCATTTTTGAGATTAGTTCTGGCAGTGCGGATCCTCCTTGTTTGACTCCCCCCTCAATACTAGTTTTCCCGCTGTTCTGAGAAGGATCATGGAACATATAGCTATTATTCATTGACAACTGCGCCACTACTTTATATCTCAGGGAAGTTAGTACCTGTCGTTTTCTGTAATGTACATCCTCATCAAATTAGCAACCTCTACGAACATCGTCAAGTGAGGAGGGACGTGTCGCAACAGCAAGCACCGCACTCGCTTGTTCAAATCTTTGTCCGGTCATTCAGATTTAGAAATGCAGTGGATTCCCTGTATCGCTTAAAGGAGATTCACGGTCAATTTCTTTGACAGGGACACTGCTGATTTCCTTCCTCATCTCTCTGAATTCGTGGAGGACGGGATATAACAATCCAAATCCTACCTCCTTCTTCCAGACAGCGGGTCTCCGTTTAGTCAGTTGGCTTGGCGCGTAAATTTTGGCGCAAAATAGCGTTCAGAGTGCGCCCTCTTTGTACCGGAAATGTGTTAATCCACGTGACCAGCAGGCTGACCTCCCGAGCGCTCTTTTTGTTATCTTCAAAAGGCGCATACTGGAAACCTGAAGAACCATTCGCCCGCTTCCACAAGCAAAGACAGAACTTCACTGGGCACCCTGCCTTACGAAGCACCCATATCACCACAGTACACAGTTTACACAACCAAATAAGTTGTGCTATACCTCACTGTCTTGCAATCTTATTTTCGATTTTGTTTTCAATTCATACACTTACTTCCATCAGAATCTTTAAGGTTTCTATGGCCCATGCACACTACACTTCTTTGAAGGTTTGAAATATAGTGTTCTGTTTATTATTTTGAATTATTATGTTTTTTAATTCATCATGGTTTAATCCGCTGGTGGTGATATTTAATTAGTCAATTAGAAAGTTAGTTCGTAACGACAACGATACCGGGATGATCTTATCTACACTGTCGTTAAACCTTTCCTCCCGCCTGGAATCTGCTACAATGTCGTGAAATTACAAGAGACCGAAACAAAGTTGTAGCGGATGTAGGGCTGAGTGGCATGCCTCTGAGGCCTAACACCATCAAAATTCGTTTGCTATGCCACTCTGCTTCCCGACGACTCGAATACCGTTTGTCAAACGGACACGGCACGCAGCCAGGATTACTATATTTAAGGATTCTGCGAACATACACTGTTGTGAACACACTACGGTGTCACAGGTTAGTCCACGAAAAGTCGCATTACGTTACTATTTGACAATAATGACGAATTACGTATATATATTTTGCATTTTCTGACGTCATTGACTTTATACAGCCTTGTAATCTGTGGTAAATATTTTATGATACACGATGATAGTTTGTGGACCTAACTGGTTGTATAATAAAGAAATTATCAGCAGCTCTGGATGGTGAATCATGACATTTTTGAAATGTCTAACATGGTGTGGAAGAGAATGTGAAACATATCATCCCTTTCTGCAAAATTAGTTGATTGTAATGTTACTGAGGAGTTGTGAACTGTATTAAAAAAGAAAAAAAATAAGATATCGCTTCGCGCGTTAGCAGATCACCGTCTTACAAATTTCTCCTTTATTCTAAGGAGAGAAAAAAGTGCAGTTGCAAGACATCGGCTCCAGCAATCCATCCCACGTGAAAATTTTGGCTATGCTTCTGATAGAACGCACTTATGATCGGAATATAAAGCTTTCAAACTTCGCTCGCACCGGCTGTTTGTCATTCGCTCCGTCCCGCTACAGCCGCCCACTGCCCGATTGCGAAATACTGTACAGCGGAGTGAGTAAGAGGTTTTTGAAATGCTCTTTTGATACTGGTCACGTGCTTTTTTCACTGTCTCGAAGCGTGCGGTCTCTAGCCTCTAGATGTCACCGGAGGTCTCTTTGTTCCGAAAATTTTTATGTTGCGTTTGACAAATGCAGTGGAAATGAATGAAATGAATGCGTATGTCATTACATAAATAGCGTACGGCTATTTAATTATTTAAATGGCTGTCGTACGTTATTTCCTTTGGATATTACAGCTGGCGTTATAAAGCAACGTACATTTTTCAGAAGATGCGCTATGCTTCAACGCCAGAGACATTATTAAACTGTAAATCGCATATCATCAACTTCATTTCATAATAACTTTTCAGTTGCTGAGGTGTTTTCATTTTGGTTTTGAAATATATATACACAGGGTGTCTCAGAAGGAATGGTCAGTCTTCAGGGACATGACAGGAACGCTCATCTGAAGCAAAAACTTCATCTGGACCTAAGCCTTTTTCTTAATGGCTTCCGAGGTAGAGTACACTTAATGTACATTATTATTTACTTTCTATACCGTTCTATACATTGTCACATTTACACATATACAATTAGTAAACATTACAACATGCGCTTTACAAGGTATCAACTGAAAATACGTGTTTGTAACACATTCATCTGTAACCATTATCATACACGTCACATTGCTGCTGTTGCACAGTTCACAACAAATGTTCGTATATCCCACAGTCAGGTTCACCGATTTGCGCTCTCTTCAGAGAATATGTTCAACTAATTGACTTTGGGATACTGGAACATTAACTGTCAACTTGCAACAACTGTAATGTGACATGTATGATACTGCTTATAGGTGAATACACTAAAAACAAGCATTTTTCAATTGATGCTTTGTAAAACGTATGTTTTAATGTTTGCAAACTGTTGTACATGTGTACATATGTAAACCTGGCAATGTATTTAATAATATAGGAAGTAAAAACGATGTGAGAGCAGCGTTCAATAAGTAATGCATAACTTTTTTTTCTGAAAGCAAGTTGGTTTTCTTCAGGATTCCAATATACCATATTATTTACCAGTCTTCTGGCTACAAAACTCTGTTTTTCGACATAATCTCCATTTCATTCGACGGCCGCACACCACCCTACTGTGAAGGCCTGTATGCCCGCATGGTACCTCTCTACTGGTCGATGTCGGAGCCGACGTCTTACTGCATAAATAACCTCCTCTTCATCCGAGTACTGCTTCCCGTAGAGTGCATCCTTCGTTGGGCCAAACAGATGGAAGTGGCAAGGTGCGACATCCAGGCTGTAGGGTAGGAGAGAAGGAGCAGTCCAATGAAGTTCTGTGAGCCCCTCCGGGGAGCGCAGACTTCTGTGAGGCCTTGCGTTGCTACAGAGAAGGAGAAGTTCGATCGCATTTTTGTGGCGACGAATACGCTGAGGTAGTTCCTTCAGTTTCCTGGGGGTGGCACTGCAGGAGTCACAGCTGTGTGTGGCCTGCAGGCACGCGGGAGATCGGACAGGTTTGCGCTACCCTGTTGCGATGGTGACAGACGCCTCGCCCAACGATCCACCGTGCTTTTGTTCAGTGCCACGTCTGCGCAGACATGCTGCAAGCTACTATGCTTATCTGCGATGCTCTGGTTACCCTCAAAAGAAATTCATAACAGCTCTCTGCTTGGAACGCACCACCATTAAATACGCCATTTTGAGGGCTACATATAGCGCTGCCGCCTACCGGATCTTCATGAAACTACAGAGACAGGTTTGCGCTACCCTGTTGCGATGGTGACAGACGCCTCGCCCAACGATCCACCGTGCTTTTGTTCAGTGCCACGTCTGCGCAGACATGCTGCAAGTTACTATGCATATCTGTGATGCTCTGGTTACCGTCAAAAGAAATTCATAACAGCTCTCTGCTTGGAACGCACCACCATTAAATACGCCATTTTGAAGGCTACATATAGCGCTGCCGCCTACCGGAACTTCATGAAACTACAGAGACTTAATAGGGAGTATTTCACGATGTCCCACGACTAATGCCACTTTTTTTTTTTCAAGCTAAATTTGTCGAGAAAAAAAATGGAGTATTACTTATAGAACGCACCTTGTACATTACTTGCGATCTACCTCGGAAAACATTTGTAATAGGGATGTCAAAATGAGGTTTTTTGCTATAAATGATAATTCCTGTATTATCCGTGAATATCGATAATTCCTCATGGGAAACACAGTATAGCTGCAGAATATCGTAAGGAGAATATTGTTAAAATAATGTTGAACGTAATGTTGACATATTACGTACTCATATTACTTACATATTTTTCGCGTAAAGTAAAATCTGTTCTCGAACAAGAATTCAGAACACGTTGGCCACATGTGTTCACCTCCCCCTTCTCTTTCGGCGTCTTCAACATTCCGCGAATAGGAGGGCTGTTGTTCTCAATCCGCTGAAGATATTCGGACATCAGGCACCTACAGTGGAACGGAAGGAACGGCAAACAACCGATACGCGCGAAAATTGAAAAAGTGTACTTTGAGAATGTCTTAACTGCGTGCTATCAAAGCAATAGCATATGGACTATCAGACCAATTGTGTGATTGGATTGAAGAGTTCCTAGATAACAGAACGCAGCATGTCGTTCTCAATGGCGAGAAGTCTTCCGTAGTAAGAGTGATTTCAGGTGTGCCGGAGGGGAGTGTCGTGGGACCGTTGCTATTCACACTATACATAAATGACCTTGTTAATAACATCGGAAGTTCACTGAGGCTTTTTGCAGATGATGCTGTAGTTTATCGAGGGGTTGTAACAATGGAAAATTGTATTGAAATGCAGGAGGATCTGCAGCGAATTGAGCCATGGTTCAGGGAATGGCAGTTGAATCTCAATGTAGACGAGTGTAATGTGCTGCTAATACACAGAAAGAAAGATCCTTTAACATTAAGCTACAATATAGCAGGTCAGCAAGTGGAAGCAGTTAATTCCATAAATTATCTGGGAATAGGCATTAGGAGTGATTTAAAATTGAATGATCATATGAAGTTGATCGTCGGTAAAGCAGATGCCAGACTGAGATTCATTGGAAGAATCCTAAGGAAATGCAATGCGAAAACAAAGGAAGTAGGTTACAGTACGCTTGTTCGCCCACTGCTTGAATACTGCTCATCAGTGTGGGATCCGTACCAGATAGGGTTGATAGAAGAGATAGAGAAGATCCAACGGAGAGCAGCGTGCTTCGTTACAGGAGCATGTAGTAATCGCGAAAGCGTTACGGAGATGATAGATAAAGTCCAGTGGAAGACTCTGCAGGAGAGACGCTCAGTAGCTCGGTACGGGCTTTTGTTGAAGTTTCGAGAACATACCTTCACCGAGGAGTCAAGCAGTATATTGCTCCCTCCTACGTATATCTCGCGAAGAGATCATGAAGGTAAAATCAGAGAGATTAGAGCCCACATAGAGGAATACCGACAATCTTTCTTTCCACAAACAATACGAGACTGGAACAGAAGGGAGAACCGATAGAGGTACTCAAAGCACTCTCCGCCACAAACGTCAGGTGGCTTGCGGAGTATGGATGTAGATGTAGACGTAAATATCAGAATTATGGCCCAAATTATCTCGGGGTATCCATTGTTGGGCTGGTAACCTGCAAGTGTGCTTCTTTCTCCTTAAAATATGAGGTCAAGTTGGTGATGTCCTTGTTACTTATGAATAGAATAGCAGTCCATCACCGCAATTCAGAATTGTTTATCATCCCTGCAGAAAAGGCACAGCATTAGGATCGGTGTTGTTGTTTTGAGCACCTCTCCTACACTCCAGCAGGAGCTAGTGTACGTGCAGAGCCTAGACGCTGAGCCCGCAGCGCACAGAATACGGACGCCGTGGTAGCCGCATTCCGGTCACGCGGGCGCAGCGTCGGATGCGCGGCTTATCCGCCCCGAGTCCAACTGAAGCGGTCGGCCGGCGACAGCTGCGCCCGTTTTTGCTGAGCACTCGTACAAGTCTATCAGGAGACCCTGCCGAGGCGGCAAACCGCAAACCGCGCTAGCCACTGGGTAATAGTCTAGCGATGGCGGTTATCGCTGATACAACCGGTTTTCGGTTACACCAGTACTTTTTGTCTCCGGTTTAATCTGACTTAAACCTTCTAAAAATAACCGGTTTCTGAAATAACGGATTTTCGGTTGTTTTTTTTTTATTGCTGTTACCTTTCGTCCGTTAACAGACGTAGGCTTCGAACAACGACTGAAAAAGTCTAATGAAGGCGAAGGAGTAGCAGACCACGATCTATATGGGATTGAGGTGCGGCAGAAGCCGCTCTTACTGTCTTTAGCAAAGATTGCGTAGATGAAAGAGACGGGCGCAGCCACAGCACGAGCGGGAGGTTCCAAATTGATGGTTTCCCTCCGTCATCACTTTTGGATATTATCAATTTTTGACACTAAAACGACCACAAAGTTAAGGAAATAAAGAAAACAAACTAACACATCAATATCATCAAAGAAATTTATTTCGAACGACTAGTTTCATCCAACACTTACGCTTTCTTCAGGTCTACTATAAATCAAAAGAGTGCTTTCATTACTTGGTCCTTGTGGTGACAATACGTTGCGGATTATACACTCCTGGCGGATGCAGTTCACGACAGCTAGCGTTACACGGGTTCTACGATACATGGGCCATGGAATGAAAGTACTCTTTTGGTTTATAGTGGACATGAAGATGGCATAAGTGCTGCGCCAAAACTAGTCATTCGAAATAAATTTCTTTGATGACACGGCGTGGTGCTTCATTTTTTTGTATAATCAGCCACAGCCCCACGTTCGCGAGAACGAAGGACTTCAACAAGCTGTGGTTTATGGTTCAGTTATCATCCTAAATTCGTAGCACCTCAATAGAAGTATAGGTACCTTAGTCAAATTGACCTTCTCTTCCAAAGAGGATTGTGGATGTGTTCTCCTTATATGATGTCTCAAGACTATTGCGCGTCGTCGGGTTTTTAATTTTTTAAAGAAAATGAAGCATTATACTTAACTGCGACCACACTTTGTGAAATACTTCCAAACTTAGAATGTACCATTCTCCGGTGCAAATGATGTACCGTCTAATAGCCCACGCTACACGTCAAGAGCCGGCCGGAGTGGCCGTGCAGTTCTAGGCGCTACAGTCTGGAACCGAGCGACCACTACGGTCGCAGGTTCGAATCCTGCCTCAGTCATGGATGTGTGTGATGTCCTTAGGTTAGTTAGGTTTAATTAGTTCTAAGTTCTAGGCGACTGATGACCTCAGAAGTTAAGTCGCATAGTGCTCAGAGCCATTTGAACCATACACGTCTACAGGTACATTATTGTCTCTGGAATGCATTTCTGTTCTTACGTCATGTGTTTGTTGCTGTTTGCCGGCCGCGGTGTCCGTGCGGTTCTGATGCTGCAGTCCGGAACCGCGGGGCTGCTACGGTCGCAGGTTCGAATCCTGCTTCGGGCATGGGTGTGTGTGATGTCCTTAGGTTAGTTAGGTTTAAGTAGTTCTAAGTTCTAGGGGACTTATGACCTACGATGTTGAGTCCCATAGTGCTCAGAGCCATCTGAACCATTTTGTTGCTGTTTTCTAACTGTAGGCGTCGTTATTAAAGTAGTGCTGAACGCTTTTCTCAATTCCTATGGCCGGCCGCTGTGGTCGGGTGGTTCTAGGCACTTCCGTCCGGAACCGCGCTGCTCCTACGGTCGCAGGTTCGAATCCTGCCTCGGGCATGGGTGTGTGTGCTGTCCTTAGGTTAGTTAGGTTTAAGTAGTTCTAAGTCTAGGGGACTGATGACCTCAGATGTTAAGTCCCATAGTGCTTAGAGCCATCTGAACCATTTCAATTACTATAATAATCCAATGTTTCAAAGGACTGGAATTTTACGAATAAACATTACTCGATTTTGAAAAAAAGTTTTATTAAAAACCAGAAATTTTAAAAATTCTGCTATTGCAAATCGATATGCTGTTTTATTTACCCGGTTATTACAAAAAAGCGAAGAAAAACCTGTTACAACCTCAAGTAAGCAAATATCGAAAAATAGCGATTATTCAGAACTAAAATACCGATATAGGTTTTTCTCGTCCTTACTGTGTAACTCCTCACTGAAAGTGTGGCTATCCTAAACCTCTCCGCAAAAATTAAGGTGAACTGTATAAAGTAACATAACATATTAAATAATAGGTGCAAGTGAATGAAAGTGCGAGTGCACGTTGCCAGAGATCTCCCACCCGTGCACAGAAAGTTACTGCGACAAATGGGGCCTGGCCCCACAATTGAAGGAACGGGGGAAGGCAGTGCCTGTCAGTCAGCGAACGGTTACTGTGTACAGAGGTGATGTTCGTCATTACATAACAACCTGACCCGGAGACAACATTGTAACGACTTAACGTGGGGAAGAATAATCGGAAAACCGGAAGAAGGTCGAAATGTGAGGCGAGTAGCCCAGGAGTTCAGTATGACCCACAGCACTGTTCGGAACCACTGAGACTGCTGCCCGAAGAAGAGGGGGTCAATTACAGCAGCACATGACCGCTGCAATATGCGTCAAGCAAGAAAGCACGTCATACAGCGGGTGCAAATGCAACCACATTTGACAGGACGACACAGCAAGCACTCTCCCACTCAGCGGTAGAATGGGGGTCGCATGGCGGTTGCATGGGGACGGTCTCTTTGCCCGGCTTCCAGAACGTTATATTCCAGAATGTTATTTCACATCGGCGACGCCGTTTGTGATGGTGCCAAAAACATAGGGATGGGACCAATGAGGAGGAGTGGGGTTGCATGCTCATATCGGATGAAGGCAGATTCAGCCAGAGTAGTTATTCCAAACATACCCTCATATTTCGAGGGCTGGGAATACGTAATGCGCTCAGAAACTTTGTCGAACATGATCGTTTGGGTGGTCCAGATGTTATGGTGTTGGAAAGCATAACGTTGCATCGGCGTAGTGATCTCCAATCGTTGAGCAAGGTACACTTACAGGTCAACATTATTCTGACACTGTACTCCTTCTCCATGCATGTCTTTTCAGGTGTGAATTCGGCATTGACTTCATTTTTATGAATGATACTGCGCGACCATAACGAACAGCGCAGGAGGAGGAGTAGGGGCTCTTGGAACGAGAAGATATTCGGCGAATGGACTGGCCTGCCCATTCCCTCGATTTAAATCCCATCGAGCACTTGTGGGATGCGTTGCAGAGACATATTGCAGCACGACCAAAGGCACCATCGACCATCCAACAGTTGTCAACGGCACTGGTGGATGAATGGAGCTCCCTCCCACAAGAGTTCCTTACCAGTCTTGTGGTCAGCCTGGAAACACGATGCAGAACATGCGCGACAGTCCGTGGTTATCACGCACGGTACTAATAACCATGTCCCACCTTTTCTAATGTCTAGGGACCCATCTTAAATCGTGGTGTCTTCAGTGTAATTTTTGTCTTAAAAAAGGAAAAAAAGCGTAATTTCTGTTCCTGCCATTGTGTATTTCCTTCAATTCACCTTCTGTACTGTACTGTATTGTACTGTAACAGTTGTTTCTATGTATGGTGCAAGTTTCGTCGAATTATTTTACTTGGCAGTGACACATCATGCGAAAGTTACTTTCGTCCTTAACTTTTGAACAATAATGTATTTTAACGCAATTCCAAGGAGGAAATTTCGTTTCACTGTTTTTTGGTAATATTACCTGAAAATCCAACTGATTGCTGGTAGTATTATCCTTACGTATTAGACGAAACGTCGGGCCTGGTGATCTCATGGTAAAGCACGTGCCTGGAAACAGACAGGTCATGGGATCTAATGTCAGTCGTACCAAGGAATTTCATTCTGCCTCTCAGCGATATGAGGAGTTGCCAGGAACGACATGTGGTTGGGATTCCACGTTAAAATGTAGGTCCCAGTTGGATAACTGGGGTAGGTTAGGGACACTCAAGTCGCGGAAGTGGAACCCAACTGAGAGACATGCATAAGACCACTGATCCGCGTACAGTTGCTAATAGATAAAGAGTTATTAATGTTTGTAAGTTTTATGAAGCTAGGTTTGAAAGGTTAATGAAGTAAATGTTCCTCGGATCGTTTACACTATGCGTATCGAAGTGATGTGAGGCTAGCCAGCTTAAAGGAGTAGTCATTTTTGAAACATTCTAAACACTGATTTTGTGTTTAAAATGTACAGTCTTCAGTTAGCCTTCCCCACACATAGAAAATGTTGTGGGGAAGGCTAACCAAAGACTGCGTTTTATTAGCAGGACACTTAGAAAATGTAACAGACCTACTAAGGAGACTGCCTACACTACACTTGTCCACCCTCTTTTGGAATACTGCTTCGCGGTGTGGGATCCTTACCAGATATGACTGACGGAGTACATAGAAAAATTTCAAAGAAAGGCAGCAAGTTTTGTATTATCGCAAAATGTGGGAGAGAGTGTCACAGAAGTGACACAGGATTTGGGCTGCACATCATTAAAAGAAAGGCGTTTTTGGTTGCGACGGAATCTTCTCACGAAATTCCAATCACCAACTTTCTCCTCCGAATGCGAAAATATTTTGTTGACACCGACCTACATAGGGAGGAACGATCACCTCGATAAAATAAGGGAAATCAGAGCTCGTACGGAAAGATGTAGGTGTTCATTCTTTCCGCGCGATATACGAGATTGGAATAATAGAGAATTGTGAAGGTGGTTCGATGAACCCTCTGCCAGGCACTTAAATGTGATTTGCAGAGTATCGATGTAGATGCAGATGTCTACTTTATCGTAATGTCTAAACCAAGTTTGTCAGAACCTCCGTTATCAAGTGACAAGGCGATTTGTGTCTCCGAAAACTATTCACAGCGGGAAACAATAGTCGACAGGTAATTTTTAATTATAAACGTGCACCAACTTGAGATCGGACCAGCCCGTTACATCTCTGCACAAAAATGGACGAAAAGTGTATGGAGCTAGCAGAACAACGGATGAAAAACCTGCCAAAGACGACCGCAGGATCCTCATGGTCAAGAAGACTTTGAAGAAGGGCCCCCTTTGGATTTGTAAGGATCGCTGTGTGATCCACGGATCGCTGACTAGAGGTATGTTTAGCTTAACCACGAAAAATGTAAGCCAAAACTTCAAATGCGTTTTTCTCGAAACCGTATTTTTAAAATTGGTCGGAGTCATATCTTGAGAACATTACATACTATTTTGATCTGAATTTGATGCTGGCCTTCTAAATTGAATTCTCTATCAGAGTACGCAGCAGTTTTGCGATATCTTCATAAGTCTACTCACGGTGCATACCTGTGTCTCGATTTTGTGGGCGAAAAAATTGCATTTGTTTCAGTTCGTCACCATTTTGTTAGAACTTAATATTTTTCAATTGTCCTACGTTTCCTGATAAAAATATTGAAAATGACTGATACAAAATTATTTTGTCACAGATCCAATAGGAAGCTTTGGAAATTACTACCGATGACCAACGTTCCGGTAGCAGTGGGTTCGTCAGTCTGATGCAGCAGTTACAGAGCGTCAGATGTAGACACAGAAATAATTTATTAAAGACAAAAGTGTAAGAAATAGAACTGTATCATCAGATTTGGAATTACTTTTTATTTTACTTGAAAACACCACGAAAATCATCTTTTAGTCATGCTTTGAAAGAGGGATACCCTCTTAAACGCTATTATGTCCCTATGAGACTCCATTCGTAATTCCTCCCCCAACCACTAAAACTGTCTCGCCTTTCAACACAGTTTGAGTTAATGAGACCACGTATTGAACTATTCTTGCTAACTATGATGCAAAGCAGTTGTTTTCAAGGCCGTTAGTTCCATAAAGGTTTAATTTTCTGAGGAAATGTATTATGTTGACAGAACGTTCACAAACATACCAGCTGGTGATATTTTTTTGTTTGAAATTTCTAATATTTAGTGAGTAAATGTATAAACAGTGCTCTCACTGCTTTACATACAGTGCTTTACATACCCTTCTGTAGGATAAACTGCCATCTGCTGAGCAAATTGTTTATACTTTAGTGCGTCTCTAAATTTAAGTACATTACTTTCTCGACTATCTTAGAAAACGAGATCTTTTAAACATTATGCACAGAGGACTGTGCGATGCCGACTGAACGCAGTGTTATCCTCTGCCTCGTGGTGTAATCGGGAAGCGGTATGGAGGGGCATGGCGTCAGCAGATCTCTCTCCCAGCAGTTGTCGGTTTCCCAAAGCTTGGATCCGCTACTTATCATTCAAGTAGTATCTTCAATGGGATCACAAGGTAGAGTGGACCCGTTCTTTCTGTCATAAAAAAAATATTCTGTCGGTACTGTGAACTGAATCCTGCTCCTCAGCATGTTAGTCAGTCTCACTGATGACCAGCTAGGGCGGCGGACTACATTATATGAGGCAGAAAGAAGTATATGAAACACATAACGGTAAGACTTATTAATTTGGAATAACTCTTCAGAACTCTTTTCGAAATTTCCATCAACACAATAAAAGTTTATGATTTTTGAAAATTTTTATGATTCTGTTAATATCTGTGAAGGAGGTAGTTGCTAATTCTAGTCTTTTTTTTATTTTCAGTATCTTAGTTTGCTTCTTCAGCTACTTAACCCTCCTTGTTCTGCTGCATGTGGAATGTGAGTGTTAAAAATATTAACAGCTGGAAAAGCACCTGTCACACTACAATCAGGGAGTTTAATTGTGATTCTACCTGATTCCGTAGTTTCCTGGCCTGTCTCTCGCTGGAAAGTACTCTATAAGGCATTAGGTCGATTGTAAGCATATCCAGGAGCACTTCTGTGGCCTCAAAATTCTCATTTAATTAGCGTGCTTGTCCAAAGTTGCAAGTGAAGATACAGATCAGATATTTTAATTCTCTCCAACCTTTTCCGAGTCACACTGTTCTGAAGCTGTCATTGCTGCTCCAAACAGGGAGTATCGTGCTCGCCACTAAAATTAACTGCATGTCCTTTGCATAAATTACTTGGGTGGTCAGTATCATTTAAAAATATATTCAAAATTAACGTTGCGCTATACTCAGCATACACTAAGTTTTGCTTGTCTTTCCAATCTCTCCGACTGTTAAAACGATATCGTCAACGTTTTTCTCACCTCCGATATTACGACGTAAATAAAAGTTAGGTAACACATTTTATCTCCTTAGAGTGAATGCTTATGTGCTACAATACGCGTGTTGCCACCTATGAACTTAAAAGACCATTAAACATTCTTTGACGGTTAGTTTGGCTGGAAATCTGTAATTTCAAATTTAACTGTAATTATTTTGGTATGATTTTTTAAATATTTTCTTCTTTTGAGATTTTCTTCAATTCAGGCTAAAAATACACGCTGTTAGCAAGAGTCACTGACGAAAGTAGCTGTTGGTGAGTGTTTAGAAACAAAGGATGGATGTATCGATCAACGTCGACGGATATTTGGGACAATAACCGTTAAGTCGCCGTAAAAATATTTTATGGGTATTTTATATATACTGTTGGCCGTTGTGGATCAACAAGAGTAACGTACTTTACCACAATACTCTCGACTTATTCCAGAACGCTATATCGAGGACAGTATGTTCGTTTCGTCAAAATTATCAATAAAAGTGTTGAAACGCGACAGCAAATCTTTATTTTTATAACTGCTGTTGGAACCAGTGAGCTTTACAACGGCACATGCCATTTTCAAGAAACAATAAAAGCGTTAATTGTTTGAATAACTGTTTCAGGAACACTATCCAGCAGTCATCCGTCTTGTAGCGCACTTCCATAGCAAGGATATCGCAGCGGCCACTTCGCCTGCTGTTGGCTGTACATACGTTCAGATAACATATACCTTGTATAGTATTCTATGATTCGAAAGGGTGTGTCAAATGGAAGTTCCATGGCTTAATTTTGTGTTGAATTACGACGGCTGAAGAAAAGAATGCATAATTTGGTTAATCAGAATAGAATTAACGAAGGACTACGGAATGGAAGAGAAAATATTAGTTTATTCCTAAAAAGGTTCTACTATTGTGTGTATATTTTGTTTAAAGAAATTCAAATCCGTTTGAAACAGGTACTAAAGTGAAACTAAAGTAACAGTGACTTACCTTTCCATTCTGTTTCCGTCTAAAGAGATATAATAATGAAGTTATTAACGAAAAATGTTAGTATAGAGCATGCGTTTTTATTCTGGGGACGATAAACTGTGGCATATGCCCACAGATTGAGCACCTAGTTTATCTCTCTATGGAATCACTATTCACTGCCGTGATTGAGACAGATACTTCAAAACTAATCTAAAATCTCGTCCCAATAAATTTAGGAGGGGGCCTCAGGTGTTAAATTTGGAGGTAGATCCAAGGGCGATGTCTTATTTCTCGATGACTAATTATCGCACAAGCGGAGAACACATATGTCCCGTTGACGATGAGGCCATTAGAAAAAGGAAGATTACGATATAACGACCCGTCGACATCGAGGTCGTTAGAGACAGAGCACAAGTTCAGATTGTTTCAAGGATGGGGAAGGATATCGCCGCGATCTTTGAAAGGAATTGGTTGGAGCGATTTAGGGACATCACGGCAAACCTAAATCAGAATAGCTGGACGCGGGTTTGAACCGCCGAGGTCACTGGAATAGAGCATGAGCTTCGACTGGACGAGGATTGAGGACAAAATGGAAGGCGTCCTTTTCACAGGAAATAACCCAGAATAGGCCTTAATCGATCTACAAAAACCACCTTTATCTGTAGGAGAAGCTATAATGTGGTGTAAAAACTACATGCGTATAGAAACAAGTTGGAAAGCTCTGAGGCAGCGTAATATGACAAAATTACTCGCAGCGCTTAAAAAGCAAGAGATCTTAATCCCGTTTGCTTGCTACATTACCTTCTTTCAGCGCGAGTATAACTGCATTCAGCGCGGTAAAGTGAAGTGCAAACGGCAGACGCGGCGTAGAAATTAGCTCCCCTTAAAATTTTCGTCTAGCGGACGTCTCCTCTTAATATTCTGAAAGGGCGAGGCGAGGCGGGGCGGGCTGCTTTATCGACTTAAAGTTTCGCCGTCCTCATTGAGGCGTGCGCACCCGTGTTTATTAAGCCTACACCGGTGGAGTAAATTGGAAAACCTTTCAAAGTTAGCCACCACTGCTTCCAGCGGCGACTTGAATTTCAATCACCTTATTACAATGGAGCAGCATTTTCGATGCTTTACGTAACTAGTGTTGCTACGCAGGCGAGCAAAGTCAGATTTTCATTCGCTTTTCATGAGAGATAGACGAGAGGAAAGAATAAAATTAACTTGAGAATTAAAAATTGCAAACGTATTTCGTTGTTGCAGTCCATTGCGGGTAGTGTGTCCTAAATTCATCAGACACTAGAACTTTACACTACATGTTACAGAGAAAGAACATCCACTTTGATGCCAGATTCTAGGGTCACCCCATTGATAATCTGTACACTTGCGTATTCTTTGAATGCTTCTGTTGCGAGGATTCCATCTTGTAACATACGCACACGGACTTCTTCACGCTGCAGGACACGGTGTTTTATCAAACAGATATATTCAACCTGGTGCGTCGGTAGGATGTTTGCCTCAATGCTCATGGCGATTTTGCCTTATTCGCGTACATAAACTGAACTTTATGGCTTTCGAAGGGAAACTTTTTGTTTGACCCTGATAAAACCCACTTTCACTAGATCCTCATTGAAAATTACGAGCTTGATACGTGAATACAGTAGATCTTCTTCTTCGCCCAGTTTGACAAGTGTTTTGTTTAAAAGCTTAGTAGATCAGCTTGGTTATACTCTTGGTACCTAGAAGCAACATTTCGGACTACGAATAAACGCTGAAGACAGCCTGAGCTATGTATTAACGGTAAAAGGAACTATGTTTCGAACAGAAGCGCACAAAGTGCCTGACGTATATCAAATTATCAAAACCCAAATTTTATAGAAGCGAAAAAACGCTTTTTCAGTTTTTACTTCGTGGAACTTTATAATAGGCTATTTTATTGTGCTGATCTTATGTACATGTTGATTTTATAGCTGCGATGTCTAAGGTTTAGCTGAAATGAACTGGTAAGGGGTGTTTGATAGGAGTTCACGGTGAACCGTATCACTGACAACACGTGATTGTGAATAAAACGCGAGTTTCATATATACGTTAATTAGTGCCTATAATAATGAGACCGTGACTTGATGTCTCTAACAGCAAAAAGCCAATAGTTCATCGTCATCCACAAGAGACACAGGAGATAGTACACTATAAGGCATACGCCGCTGGCAGTCTCTTTAAAGATAAACGTAACTCCATAGTCACGGAGATGAATAAATTGCGTCGCAACATTAAATTTACAGTCGAACATAAACTACATATAACAGTGAATGTTTCAGACCTTTCGGTCACAAATAACAGTCTAGGTCATTCTTTCGATATCTGTTGCTAGTCCACTACGAGTGATGTTAATGATGTTACACGTGTTGTCCCACAAGATACAAAAAGTCCTTTTTTGACAACAATCAGCAGTTTCATCAACTTACGTTTAAATATAGAATAAACGATGGACTAGATATTCTGTGACAAATAACATCTAAAGGCACGCTTCATTCAACTCCTGTCGACGAAATTTAGTCACAAAATTGATAAATTGGTGTCCACAAATGTAGGGACGAATTATTAACACCAAAACATTACAAAACGTCCAGGTCAACACAAGTCAGAAGATCCTTCGTTAGCGAGCTACACGATTTTATTGCTGAAGTCACATGTGTAACGTTAACAACATAAATTCTTAAAAAATTGCTTGAAGCGAGCGACTACTGCTTCGACGCGTGCCTTGCGCCTGTGTTGCATACTTTACGGTAATCTATTGAAAATTTCTGGAGTGTGTCGTATTTCTTCAGATCCATTTCGGACACCTCCCTCAGAGCATCGACACTACGTAAAGGAGTTGAATAGGTCAAGAAATTTAAATAACCGCTTAGGTAAAGACCCATTCTGTTCAAATCTGCTGATCAGGCACGCCATGCAAATGGATCATCCTCGATCAGTCAATTGTTTTGGATATGCACCACCAGCATTGATACACCATATTTGTTCAGTGATGACTAGAAGTGCATGACAAAGTAAATGAAGCACCTAATTTCTGAGAAACCGTAGATACGTTCGTCTAGGAAAATGATGTGGGACGACATAAGGGCTTATAAGGTGATAATGAATGAATCCACCCAACACGCTGAAGCTGGATTGCTGTTGATGTTAGTTATATTTTATTAGGTGTTCATACGCGCAGATGTGATTGTTACGATAACTCGAGATACCGTCACTTACAAAGCCAACCTCGACAGTGAACAGGGTAAATTCTAAGAAATACTTGCTCGCATCAAGCTGCCGTAAGAATGTTGTTGCTGTTGTTGTGGTCTTCAGTCCTGAGACTGGTTTGATGCAGCTCTCCATGCTACTCTATCCTGTGCAAGCTTCTTCATCTCCCAGTACCTACTGCAACTTACATCCTTCTGAATCTGCTTAGTGTATTCATCTCTTGGTCTCCCTCTACGATTTTTACCCTCCACGCTGGCTTCCAATACTAAATTGGTGATCCCTCGATGTCTCAGAACATGTTCTACCAACCGATCCCTTCTTCTAGTCAAGTTGTGCCACAAGCTCCTCTTCTCCCCAATTCTATTCAATACCTCCTCATTAGTTATGTGATCTACCCATCTAATCTTCAGCATTCTTCTGTAGCACCACATTTCGAAAGCTTCTATTCTCTTCTTGTCTAAACTATTTATCGTCCACGTTTCACTTCCATACATGGCTACACTCCATACAAATACTTTCAGAAACAACTTCCTGACAACAAATCTATACTTGATGTTAACAAATTTCTCTTCTTCAGAAACGCCTTCCTTGCCATTGCCAGTCTACATTTTATATCCTCTCTACTTCGACCATCGTCAGTTATTTTGCTCCCCAAATAGCAAAACTCCTTTACTACTTTAAGTGTCTCATTTCCTAATCTAGTTCCCTCAGCATCACTTGACTTAATTCGACTACATTCCATTATCCTCATTTTGCTTTTGTTGATGTTCATCTTGTACCCTCCTTTCAAGACACTATCCATTCCGTTCAACTGCTCTTCCAAGTTCTTTGCTGTCTCTGACAGAATTACAATGTCCTCGGCGAACCTCAAAGTTTTCATTTCTTCTCCACGGATTTTAATACCTACTCCGAGCTTTTCTTTTGTTTCCTTTATTTCTTGCTCAATATATAGATTGAATAACATCGGGGATAGGCTACAACCCTGTCTCACTCCCTTCCCAACCACTGCTTCCCTTTATACCCTTCGACTCTTATAACTGCAATCTGCTTTCTGTACAAATTGTAAATAGCCTTTCGCTCCCTGTATTTTACCCCTGCCACCTTCAGAATTTGAAAGAGAGTATTCCAATCAACATGCTAGAAACGTAGGTTTGCCTTTCCTTTATCTATTTTCTAAGGTAAGTCATAGGGTCATTATTGCCTCACGTGATCCAACATTTCTACGGAATCCAAACTGATCTTCCCCGAGGTCGGTTTCTATCAGTTTTTCCATTCCTTTGTAAAGAATTCGCGTTAGTATTTTGCAGCTGTGACATATTAAACTGATAGTTCGGTAATTTTCACATCTGTCAACACCTGCTTTCTTTGGGATTGGAATTATTATATTCTTCTTGAAGTCTGAGGGTATTTCACCTGTCTCATACATCTTGCTCACCAGATGGTAGAGTTTTGTCAGGACTGGCTCACCCAAGGCTGTCAGTAGTTCTAATGGAATGTTGTCTACTCCTGTGGCCTTGTTTCGACTCAGGTCTTTCAGTGCTCTGTCAAACTCTTCACGCAGTATCATGTCTCCCATTTCATCTTCATCTACATCCTCTTCCATTTGCATAATATTGTCCTCACGTACGACGCCCTTGTATAGACCCTCTATATACTCCTTCCACCTTTCTGCTTTCCCTTCGTTGCTTAGAAGTGGGTTTCCATCAAAGCCCTTGATTTTCATGCAGGTGGTTCTCCTTTCTCCAAAGGTCTCTTTAATTTTCCTGTAAGCAGTATCTATCTTACCCCTAGTGAGATAAGCCTCTACATCCTTACATTTGTCCTTTAGCCGTCCCTGCTTAGCCATTTTGCACTTCCTGTCGATATCATTTTTGAGACGTTTGTATTCCTTTTTGCCTGCTTCATTTACTGCATTTTTATATTTTCTCCTTTCATCAATTAAATTCAATATTTCTTCTGTTACCCAAGGATTTCTATTAGCCCTCGTCTTTTTACATATTTGATCCTCTGCCGCCTTCACTATTTCATCCCTCAAAGCTACCCATTCTTCTGCTACTGTATTTCTTTACCCCATTACTGTCAATTGTTCCCTTATGCTCTCCCTGAAACTCTGTACAACCTCTGGTTCATTCAGTTTATCCAGGTCCCATCTCCTTCAATTCCCACCTTTTTGCAGTTTCTTCAGTTTTAATCTACTGTTCATAACCAACAGATTGTTGGTCAGAGTCCACATCTGCCCCTGGAAATGTCTTACAATTTAAAACGTGGTTCCTAAATTTCTGTCTTACCATTATATAATCTATCTGATACCTTTTAGTATCTCCAGGGTTCTTCCATGTATACAACCTTCTTTCATGATTCTTGAAGCCGGCCGGTGTGGCCGTGCGGTTCTAGGCGCGTCAGTCTGGAACCGCGTGACCGCTACGGTCGCAGGTTCGAATCCTGCTTCTGGCATGGATGTGTGTGATGTCTGTAGGGTAGTTAGGTTTAAGTAGTTCTAAGTTCTAGGGGACTGATGACCACAGATGTTGAGTCCCATAGTGCTCAGAGCCATTTGAACCATTTGATTCTTGAACCAAGTGTTAGCTATGATTAAGTTATGCTCTGCGCAAAATTCTACCAGGCGGCTTCCTCTTTCATTTCTTAGCCCCAATCCATTCACCCATGACTATTAAATTTTCGTCTCCCTTCACTACCTGAATAATTTCTTTTATCTCATCATACATTTCATCAACTTCTTCATAATCTGCAGAGCTAGTTGGCATATAAACTTATATTACTGTAGTAGGCGTGGGCTTCGTGTCTATCTTGGCCACAATAATACGTTCACTATGCTGTTTGTAGTAGCTTACCCGCACTCCTATTTTTTTTATTCATTATTAAACCTACTCCTGCATTACCCCTATTTGATTTTGTATTTATAACCCTTTATTCGCCTGTCCAAAGTCTTGTTACTCCTTCCACCGAACTTCACTAATTCCCACTATATCTAACTTTAACCTATCCATTTCCCTTTTTAAATTTTCTAACCTACCTGCCCGATTAACGGTTCTGACTTTCCACGCTCCGATCCGTAGAACGCCAGTTTTCTTTCTCCTGATAACAACGTCCTCCTGAGTAGTCCCCGCCCGGAGATTCGAATGGGGGACTATTTTACCTCCGGAATATTTTACCCAAGAGGACGCTATTATCATTTAATCATACAGTAAAGCTGCATGCCCTCGGGAAAAATTACGACTGTAGTTTCCCCTTGCTTTCAGCCGTTCGCAGTACCAGAACAGCAAAGCCATTTTGGTTAGTGTTACAAGGCCAGATCAGTCAATCATCCAGACTGTTGCCCTTGCAACTACTGAAAAGGCTGCTGCCCCTCTTCAGGACCACACGTTTGTCTGGCCTCCCAACAGATACCCCTCCGTTGTGGTTGCACCTACGGTACGGCTATCTGTATCGTTGAGGCACGCAAGCCTCCCCACCAACGGCAAGGTCCATCGTACCTTGTGGGGGGGGGGGGGGGCGTAAGAATACGTGGCAGAAAGTTCTTCTTGGCTATAAGTCACCTGCCTTTAAAGCTTCATCCGATGACGATACGGGTACAGAAGGTGTTCATGCAGAATGTTCCAGATTGTGTTGTGAGTAATGTCTTCGTTTCTCACAATTATTAGTTTAATAGTTGATGGGGTTCCATCCACAGTATTAAGAACTCATTCTTCAAGGCAGAGCATCGTACCTCTCAGGGTCTCTCCACACCTGAAACTCTCCTCTCAAATACACCTATGTCGCGCAAGCATTGTTGGAGTCGTGCAAATATTTTTACACAAGATAACTGCTACTGCATCTGCTTGGCCATACAGATAATGTACATGCGTCATTTCACTCGGTAAATGCATGTACGACCAGTGAACAATCTGTAAAAGAGACGGTAAGTTAATATGCACATTTGAGGTGCGTTGCATAATGAGGGAGCACTAAAAGGAATTCCTTTCGTATGTACCTACCGAAGAATTTTCAGACCCGTGTCCATATGGACTTTTTGTAACGTTTTCGTGTCAGGAAGACATTCCAACATTTATGGACACATATTGTAAACGCCTGTACATTCAAATCCCACACTTGGAGCACTGGAAACTAGTTTAAGAGTAACTCTATGGAAAATTTAAACTCTGTTATGTTACATTTTAACGAAAAGAGTCCTACAAATTTAGCATTCTGTTTCGTAAATTTAATGTCAAAATCGCTTGTAATCTCACCAACATTCTGTCTCGAATGTTAATATATAATATTAAAAAAGTAAATAGTGGCCGTGCGGTTAAAGGCGCTGTAGTATGGAACCGCAAGACCGCTACGGTCGCAGGTTTTTTAACTAGTTCTAAGTTCTAGGGGACTAATGACCTCAGCAGTTGAGTCCCATAGTGCTCAGAGCCATTTGAACCATTTTTAAAAAGTAAATAACTTTGAAGCGACAGGTATGTATAAAATCCGATGCAATGAATATAGAGCGTGCGATAATCGCTAAAACTGCGGAAGTTTCAGAATAGATACGAGCAACATATTCAAGATTCCAAGTTAATGAAATCAAAAGAAATTGCCATTTCTGTCACATACTTCAATACGCGCAAAATCACCCATGAAAACACTGAATCCTGAAATTGGGCAAGACGTGAGGTTTTAGAGTACAAATAAACAAAATATCCTGAAAATTGTTAATTCGTAATTATATTAGTCGAAAAAAATAATTATTTTGTCATTTATTACCCGACTGTCTATCCTTTTGTTAAGTATCGATATCGATAACAGGCAGAAGCCGTGGATATTATCGTTTCCTGGGATGGAAGAACTGCCTGCATACTACATAATTAAGTTTGTACCCACAGAGCACGTATCCTACTCGAGTTTGTCCAATTTTTCAAATCACGTATAGGAGTAATCACACTTACTGAAAACGTGGCTAAACTTTGGTGCCTCAGAATTCTAGAATCTGGATTTTCCAGTTAAGGTTGTGGTCTGTCATAACTCTACGAAACTTCAAATTTTCTACATGTCGTATTTCGTCTTTTGGGAAGACCACTTTTGTGGCTTCTGTGAGCAATATTAAATTGCATATAGTGATCCTTGTCAAAATTTCGTTAGCTGCGTATTCAGTAAGAAGACTGGAACTTCTTTCTATTTTAAATTTCTAAGTGAAATATGTACATCAGAAACAACAGAGACTAAAAAAATAATAACCGGTGGTACACCATGTCTCACTGCTTCAAACTGAGAGAAGCTATTCTATGAGATCTATACGGAACTGAATCATTCTGAGTTCCGTCATGCAGACAAGATAACAATTAACGTGGTGTGTCTGCTATTTCATAAGAGCTTGCCTTTTGTATGAGGATAATCAACCGGCTGGAGTGGCCGAGCGGTTCTAGGCGCTACAGTCTGGAACTGAGTGACCGCTACGATCGCAAGTTCGAATCCTGCCTCGGGCGTGGATGTGTGTGATGTCCTTAGGTTAGTTAGGTTTAAGTAGTTCTAAGTTCTAGGGGACTGATGACCTTAGAAGTTAAGTCCCATAGTTCTCAGAGCCATTTGAACCATTCTTGAGGATAATCAGGCAATCAGACTTCTTAGTTATGTCATAAAAAACACCTACGGTAATAATTTCTGATTTGTTGATTCTAGTGCACCATCTCTCAAAGTAGATGGAGCCTCTTTAGTGGTCACATCTTTCTGAAAACCAAAGTGTTTGCTACTGACTTATTTTTCTTTGCTAAGCCTATTGCACATATTTTCTATTGAAATATATTCGTTATCAACAGAGCTGTAAGCAAAACAATTCACAACTCTTCTGGCGTAACTTAGAGCTTACAGTCGCATCCAGACGCTGATTTTAGTAGATGTTTGCGTAAGAAATTCATTTTTAGCACATAACTGGTGCGAAACTTTTTACGACGAAATGCCACATTCCGAGTATAGCTGATGTGTGTTTGCTTTTGTCTGCTGTGCTACAGGTCGAGTGTATTGGTCGGTTTGTGTGGCAGCGGACTGTTATTGCTGCAGCACCCTGCTTCGCTTGTCAGTGAGAGTGCGCGCCATCGGTGGGCAGTATTGGGCGGGACTATCGGCTGCCTCACTTGTCACTGGACGGGCGCTACCGCACTTTGCGTTTGCACTCTGAAGTCGATTTTAGCGGGGCGACCATTCCACCCTCCACCCTCCTCAGCGAGCTTCCTATTGCACGTAGTCCCAGGCACGGCATGAACTGAACTTAGTCAGATGACATCTTACAGCCACGGATTCCGTGTGCGCTTTCTTGCTTTGCTTTGTCACAAAACACTTTTAGCTCAAGACAAACTAGTTTCAACATGATTCTGAAATCTTAATTACGCCTTTAATTCTATCTACGAGGGCAGTTCAATAAGTAATGCAACACATTTTTTTTCTCGGCCAATTTTGGTTGAAAAAACCGGAAATTTCTTGTGGAATATTTTCAAACATTCCCGCTTCGTCTCGTATAGTTTCATTGACTTCCGACAGGTGGCAGCGCTGTACAGAGCTGTTAAAATGGCGTCTGTAACGGATGTGCGTTGCAAACAACGGGCAGTGAACAGCTGTGACTCCTGCAATGGCGGAGCGTACGAACACACTCGTTCGAGATGATTGACGGATCACCATCAAACAACTCAGTGCTCAACTTGACATCTCTGTTGGTAGTGCTGTCACAATTGTTCACCAGTTGGGATATTCAAAGGTTTGTTCCCGCTGGGTCCCTCGTTGTCTAACCGAACACCATAAAGAGCAAAAGAGTACCATCTGTGCGGAATTACTTGCTCGTCATGTGGCTGAGGGTGACAATTTCTTGTCAAAGATTGTTACAGGCGATGAAACATGGGTTCATCACTTCGAACCTGAAACAAAACGGCAATCAATGGAGTGGCGTCACACCCACTCCCCTACCAAGAAAAAGTTTAAAGCCGTACCCTCAGCCGGTAAAGTCATGGTTACAGTCTTCTGGGACGCTGAAGGGGTTATTCTGTTCGATGTCCTTCCCCATGGTCAAACGATCAATTCTGAAGTGTATTGTGCTACTCTTCAGAAATTGAAGAAACGACTTCAGCGTGTTCGTAGGCACAAAAATCTGAACGAACTTCTCCTTCTTCATGACAAAGCAAGACCTCACACAAGTCTTCGCATCCGAGAGGAGCTCACAAAACTTCAGTGGACTGTTCTTTCTCATGCACCCTACAGCCCCGATCTCGCACCGTCGGATTTCCATATGTTTGGCCCAATGAAGGACGCAATCCGTGGGAGGCGCTACGCGGATGATGAAGAAGTTACTGATGCAGTACGACGTTGGCTCCGACATCGACCAGTGGAATGGTACCGTGCAGGCATACAGGCCCTCATTTCAAGGTGGCGTAAGGCCGTAGCATTGAATGGAGATTACGTTGAAAAATAGTGTTGTGTAGCTAAAAGATTGGGGAATAACCTGGTGTATTTCAATGCTGAATAAAACAACCCCTGTTTCAGAAAAAAAATGTGTTGCATTACTTATTGAACTTAATCATAGCCAACACTTGGTTCAAGAATCATAAAAGAAGGTTGTATACCTGGAAGAATCCTGGAGATACTAAAAGGTATCAGATAGATTATATAATGGTAAGACAGAGATTTAGGAACCAGGTTTTAAATTGTAAGACATTTCCAGGGGCATTTGTGGATTCTGACCACAATCTATTGGTTATGAACTGCAGATTGAAACAAGAAACTGCAAAAAGGTGGGAATTTAAGGAGATGGGACCTGGATAAACTGAAAGAACCAGAGGTTGTAGAGAGTTTCAGGGAGAGCATAAGGGAACAGTTGACAGGAATGGGGGAAAGAAATACAGTAGAAGAAGAATGGGTAGCTCTGAGGGATGAAGTAGTGAAGGCAGCAGAGGATCAAGTAGGTAAAAAGACGAGGGCTAATAGAAATCCTTGGGTAACAGAAGAAATATTGAATTTAATTGATGAAAGGAGAAAATATAAAAATGCAGTAAATGAAGCAGGCAAAAAGGAATACAAACGTCTCGAAAACGAGATCGACAGGAAGTGCAAAATGGCTAAGCAGGGATGGCTAGAGGACAAATGTAAGGATGTAGAGGCTTGTCTCACTAGGGGTAAGATAGATACTGCCTACAGGAAAATTAAAGAGACCTTTGGAGAAAAGAGAACCACTTGTATGAATATCAAGAGCTCAGATGGCAACCCAGTTCTAAGCAAAGAAGGGAAGGCAGAAAGGTGGAAGGAGTATATAGAGGGTTTATACAAGGGCGATGTACTTGAGGACAATATTATGGAAATGGAAGAGGATGTAGATGAAGACGAAATGGGAGATAAGATACTGCGTGAAGAGTTTGACAGAGCACTGAAAGACCTGAGTCGAAACAAGGCCCCCGGAGTAGACAACATTCCATTTGAACTACTGATGGCCTCGGGAGAGCCAGTCATGACAAAACTCTACCATCTGGTGAGCACGATGTATGAGACAGGCGAAATACCCTCTGACTTCAAGAAGAATATAATAATTCCAATCCAAAAGAAAGCAGGTGTTGACAGATGTGAAAATTACCGAACTATCAGTTTAATAAGTAACAGCTGCAAAATACTAACGCGAATTCTTTACAGACGAATGGAAAAACTGGTAGAAGCCGACCTCGGGGAAGATCAGTTTGGATTCCGTAGAAATGTTGGAACACGTGAGGCAATACTGACCTTACGACTTATCTTGGAAGAAAGATTAAGAAAAGGCAAACCTACGTTTCTAGCATTTGTAGACTTAGAGAAAGCTTTTGACAATGTTAACTGGAATACTCTCTTTCAAATTCTGAAGGTGGCAGGGGTGAAATACAGGGAGCGAAAGGCTATTTACAGTTTGTACAGAAACCAGACGGCAGTTATAAGAGTCGAGGGGCATGAAAGGGAAGCAGTGGTTGGGAAAGGAGTAAGACACGGTTGTAGCCTCTCCCCGATGTTATTCAATCTGTATATTGAGCAAGCAGTAAAGGAAACAAAAGAAAAATTCGGTGTAGGTATTAAAATTCATGGAGAAGAAGTAAAAACTTTGAGGTTCGCCGATGACATTGTAATTCTGTCAGAGACAGCAAAGGACTTGGAAGAGCAGTTGAACGGAATGGACAGTGTCTTGAAAGGAGGATATAAGATGAACATCAACAAAAGCAAAACGAGGATAATGGAATGCAGTCAAATTACGTCGGGTGATGCTGAGGGAATTAGATTAGGAAATGAGACACTTAAAGTAGTAAAGGAGTTTTGCTATTTAGGGAGTAAAATAACCGATGATGGTCGAAGTAGAGAGGATATAAAATGCAGACTGGCAATGGCAAGGAAAGCGTTTCTCAAGAAGAGGAATTTGTTAACATCGAGTATAGATTTAAGTGTCAGGAAGTCGTTTCTGAAAGTATTTGTATGGAGTGTAGCCATGTATGGAAGTGAAACATGGACGATAACTAGTTTGGACAAGAAGAGAATAGAAGCTTTCGAAATGTGGTGCTACAGAAGAATGCTGAAGATAAGGTTGGTAGATCACGTAACTAATGAGGAGGTATTGAACAGGATTGGGGAGAAGAGAAGTTTGTGGCACAACTTGACTAGAAGAAGGGATCGGTTGGTAGGACATGTTTTGAGGCATCAAGGGATCACAAATTTAGCATTGGAGGGCAGTGTGGAGGGTAAAAATCGTAGAGGGAGACCAAGAGATGAATACACTAAGCAGATTCAGAAGGATGTAGGTTGCAGTAGATACTGGGAGATGAAGAAGCTTGCACAGGATAGAGTAGCATGGAGAGCTGCATCAAACCAGTCTCAGGACTGAAGACAACAACAACTTATTGAACTGCCCTCGTATTTATATTTTCGCTCGCGTCCTCAAATTGTTAAAATATGTGTTCGCACATGGAGCGTTTCATTTTGTAAACTCCAACACCTGTTTCACACATGAAAGTCTGTGTGATTCTTCTACCTTTTTCAGTTTGTCTCAGAGTGTTCTGGCAATATTTTGATTCAATCCCTGAACGATCTCGTAGAACAACGATTCCTGTTTCGCATTTTGTTCAAATGGCTCTGAGGACTATGGGACTTAACATCTGACGTCGTCAGCCCCCTAGACTTAGAACTACTTAAACCTAAGTAACCTAAAGACATCAGACACATCCATGCCCGAGGCAGGATTCGAAACTGCGACCGTAGCAGCAGCGCGGTTCCGAACTGAAGCGCGTAGAATCACTCGGCCACAGCGGCTGGCCATTCGCATTTTATTCAACTATTTGTATCCGAGTTAACTTATTACCACGTTTTGTAACAGCATTTACGTATAAACTGTGTTCAGTAGCAGCACTAGCAATCATAGGCAGGCGAGCAATAACGAGTAGTTAAGGTATATAGCCGCCATACACTAAACCTCGAAGCAGGGAATTAACGTACTCAGGTAAGTCGTTCGCCGTTGTAGAACGCAGCTGCACAGAGGTAGGTACTGTGCTACGTTATAGTATGACTGATCTTCATGTATTTGGTAAGTAGTTTCAATTTACATCATAATACAAAAACCGTAATTTGTAAGGGACCACTAAAAATTACCCAATTCAAAATTAATGCGCGATTGCATCACCTGTGTCCTGTGGTGCGTCTGACCGGTTTACTTTCAACTCCTGTGTGAAAGATGGAAGTACACGATCAGTCGTCGATGAGGGACAAACGAAGCGAGTGTCGCGGCTAGTGGCGTGCCGATAAGGTAACCGAGACATGGCATCTGGCTCACTCAATCCCCCCCCCCCCCCCCACCTACCCTCATTTCTCGAGGTTCATGGTTGTGAGTAAGTATTTTAATCGATATAGTTGACAACGTTTTGAATCTCGTTGTCAGTGTATGTCAATTTGTCTCCTGTAACCTGCCCTCGCCGGCCGCTGTGGCCGAGCGGCTCTAGGCACTTCAGTCCGGAACCGCGCTGCTGCTACGGTCTCAGGTTCGAATCCTGCCTCGGGCATGGATGTGTGTGATGTCCTTAGGTTAGTTACGTTTAAGTAGTTATAAGTCTAGGAGACTGATGACCTCATATGTTAAGTCCCATAGAGCTTAGAGCCAATCTGCCCTTACCGTACTGTACATGCTACAGCGGCATCGAATCTGTAATCTCGTCAACTGATGAATGTTAATGTCTGCATCATTGGTTTACATATCTGACATTGTGACTCTTAATTACGAATGTCCGTTCACAGGACTTCTACTCGTCTGTTACTTGTTTCATTGTGGCTAATATAGCGAGGGGTGCACAAAGCAGCTGATAGTTACTCTTTGCTGTCGATAAATATGGTATTTACAAACATTCTGCAAGAATACTGCTCTTTTAGGGAATTCTATTACGCTCATTAATTTAAAAAGTATCTTACTCATAATCCAAACAATAATTAAATGTAGATACATATCTAAGCGAGATCCTGAGAATTTGTGAAAAGCGTTTATCTGCAAATCTTTACAGATCCACAATCTTATCATATGACGTGTGGTACGCGTGTTCAGATAGTCTGGGGCGTCAGCTCCTTATTACATGAACACAAATGAGCTGGAGCTCTGTGTGTTTCGACACCAAGTTTTTGAAACGTTGCGTATGATAGTCGTGAATAGCAACACAGTTATTACATATTTTGTCCTTTACTTCAAGCAACGCCTTACGGACAAATATATGGCCGAAGACAAAGCAGCAAGTTTGTATATGACTACAGCGTAGGAACAGGCCGCGGACGCCAAGCGGTTCTAGACGCTTCAGTCCGAAGCCGCGCTGCTGAATCGGTCGCAGGTTCGAATCCTGCCTTGGGCATGGATGTGTGTGATGTGCTTAGGTTAGTTAGGTTTAAGTAGTTAGTTCTACGTCTAGGGGAATGATGATCTCAGATGTTAAGTCTAATAGTGCTTATAGCCATTTGAACCATTTGCACAGTGTAGGAATATCAACGGAGTTGGCATAGCGTATTGCGCACGCCCTCATCTTCAAACGGTAATTGTTACTTGACATTTCATATACGCTGTTGTTTACATTTTGAGCAAAAGAC
The DNA here is from genome assembly GCF_023864275.1 of Schistocerca cancellata. NCBI lineage: Eukaryota > Metazoa > Arthropoda > Insecta > Orthoptera > Acrididae > Schistocerca > Schistocerca cancellata. The sequence continues at coordinate 501,243,801 of NC_064630.1, read as the reverse complement.
TGAAGTTTGAATATCATACGTATTTGTACTGTTTTTCACGTTTATTTATTAGTAGCAGCAGCAGTGGATAATTTTTGCTGCTACGGATACGAACCGAAATTCGTGAGTAGTAGTTATTTTTTATTGGTGCATATCAATGGCCACATGACTTTGGAGATAATGTATGTTCGGAAAAAAAAAACAAATAAAAATAAAAAAAATTCTCCATAATTTCAGAGGTGGTATCATGAACAAAATTAAGGCAAAAATGTCCATTAACCATTGGGTCTAAAATGTGTTCCTTACTGTGAAAAACATTTCTTCTTCTCCAAGCTCTTTGCTATTATTAACGACCTACAGAATCCGATAAGCAAACGAGGGGCAATATTCCTCTGTTGCTGTGTTTGGATACGGCTCGCAATTAACATCAGTCAGTGTTGTTACTGGGAACCATATTCACAGTTCTGGGTAAGTGTAGTGCATACTTATGTTCTAATGAAACCAGATCGTGTTTCGGTAAGTTTGTGAAATACTTTTACATTCTGGCTATATCTTGGTACTTATCTGCATATTATTCCACGCGGGAAATAGCAGACACGATCTTCCGCTGCTTCCATTTGACAGATCGTAACAGAAGGTCCTTTTTACCATTTCGCATTTGGAAAAGTAGGCCTCCTTTATGTTAGTCAACAAGTTTTCGTGGCCGTTGTAACAGAGTTAAAATCTTCTGGGCTGCTAGGTCGCGTTATATTTCATCAAACAATCGACGTTTCGACCCTTCTGCTGGGATGTTCTTTAGGATCTTGTGGTGTCCACCTAGATTCTGCACTATCAGAGACTAATATTGCCTTGTCTTGTAAAGGGGAGTTTTCCCGCACCTGTGTTGGAGACGTGGGATTAAAGGGTGAAAAACCTTGCGCTGCCATTAGTGGGCCATCGTCAATGGACAGTAAGAGAAATTTTCCTCTGCTAATGCCAAAGAATGGGTTTCTTGGCTAAAACTCCTGTGGCTACTACTGTTGGGTCAACGTTACTGGCTAGAGAGGGATTTCACCCGTACTTGTGCTGGATAGGTGTTATTGGTTAAAATTCATCCTGCTGCTATTGGTGGGCCAACATCATTCGCTAGAAGCGAAACAGGCAGAGCATGAGAGGGGAAAATTTATCCACGATGCAATTAGAACTAACGTATGTGCTGATGCCATGTTTACGCCGGCCGGAGTGGCCCTGCGGTTCTAGGCGCTACAGTCTGGAGCCGAGCGACCGCTACGGTCGCAGGTTCGAATCCTTCCTCGGGCATGGATGTGTGTGATGTCATTAGGTTAGTTAGGTGTAATTAGTTCTAAGTTCTAGGCGACTGATGACCACAGAAATTAAGTCGCATAGTGCTCAGAGCCATTTGAACCATGTTTACGGGTTATCTTTTCTTGATTTGGTCCATACTACAACCTCTCGAAGTATGGAATACTGCCGCACAGGATTAGCCGAGCGGTCTAAGGCGCTGCAGTCATGGACTGTGCGGCTGATCCCGGCGGAGGTTAGAGTCCTCCCTCGGGCATCGGTGTGTGTGTTTGTCCTTAGGATAATTTAGGTTAAGTAGTGTGTCAGCTTAGGGACTGATGACCTCAGCAGTTAAGTCCCATAATATTTCACACACATATGAACATTTATGGAATACTTTTTTTAACACCCTTCATCGCGAGTAAGACAAGAGATATATTAGGTCCATTGCAGAAACATATAGACAGCCCTTTCTCCTTAGTTCAATAAGCGAATGTAATAGGAAAGAAAATCGCTAATATTGATACAATGTACCGTCCGCCAGGTACGGTAGAGTAGATGACGTAGAGACTGCGGTAAGGAAACCGTACACGGCGACACTCAATTCACTACTGCACGCAGCCTTGTGTCCCCACCGCAGAGTCAACAGACAGCGTACACGACCGGTGTTGTCGTCTGCGCGACATGACGGAAAGATGAGAGAGTCGGCGATATAGACTTTCAGGCAGCCAGTCGCCGGGACGGAGCGGAGCGGAGGGCAAACATGGCCCTTATTGATTGGACTGTCACCCGAGACGACCGCCCGAGCAAACACCGTGGCCGGCCCGGGCCCGCCTCCGCTGCACTCGGGCAGAGTGCGTCCACCCAGCAGAGTACGGCGACGCGCAGCTGCTACAGCCAGCAGCGGCGCTGCCACACTAATTACAGCCTCTCTGCCCCCCCCCCCCCCCCCCCGCCATACTGCTGTCTTTGTATACCCGTCGCCCAGGTCCGTCCGTTATTGCATCCTCGGCACGTAAAGCCGGCAGGCAGGCATTTTGGCACTCTAGCCGAGTGAGGCATTCGCCCCACCCCAAACTCTCCCTCAACCCCGTTGTTGAGTCTTATCTCCTCTCGGCAGAAAGGAACACTAAACTGAGATACTGTTTTCTTTAGACTGATAATAAAGGGATTCTCGAAAGAAAGTTTATATTTGACATGTCAAAATAAAAGAGTGGTTGAAGTCTATCGATAAGATCTTTATTTATTATTGAAGTGTATGGGTCAGGGATGTACTTCTTAAAAAGAATATCATTTAAATGCATTCCAGCACACCGACGGCACTCATTTAAACGATGAACAAAATTTTGCATACGGCTCGGCACGTGGATAATTGGAGTGGTTGACACATCGCTACTGTTGCTACAGAGAAGCCGGATTGACATACACTTTAATTTGACTAATTCTCATAAGAAAAAAAATGCATGGGGCTCAAATCTGGATGCCAATTTATGTCACTCCTCCTGGAGATCAATTTGGCAGCGAAAATTTCTCGAAATCGCATTGGAGATGAATGCTGTGGCTCCGTCTTGCTGAAACACGTTCCTTGGTTATAACAAGGAAAGTTTTGCAGTTTACGCACCATAAAGTCATTCAAAATCGTCATTTAACGTTCAGAAATCACTGTAACTACTTGTCCTGTCCCGTCCTCGAAAAATTACAGGCTAATTATTCCTAGAGCCAACATCACATCCCATACAGTAATTTTTTGGCGAATGAAGGGGTTTCTCATACTTCTGGTTAGGATTCGCTGCACTCCAACAGCGGCGATTTGCTTACTGATGTGACCGTTCAAATGAAACTGTGCCTCATCAGAAAACAGCATGTTCTTAAATGAAAGGCAGTCAGTCACATCATTAACGAACTACAGCCTATCTCTGGCATCCTGAGGCTATAATTCTTGCACCAATTGGATATTGTATTGGATATTGTAAGGGTGCAGTTTAAGGTCTTTTTGCAGAATTTGGTGCAATGGTAATCTATGCAGATTTAAATTACTTACGAATGGAGAGGTTAAGATCCTCACGAACAGCCCAATCTACACTCTCCACGGATTCGTCCGTTCTTGATGACCTTGGTTGCCTGGATTTCGGTTTGCCCAGTGTTGAACCGGTCTCCTCAAATGTTTTCAGCCATTTACGGATAAGGGGAACACTTGGAGCATTATTTACAGTATGCAATCCACAATCACTGAAAAATTTCCTCCGTGATACAGTCGCCGAATAACTTTTTTTGTAAAATTCTCTCACACAGCACGCGCGTTCCGCTCCCGAGAAACGCCACATGTGGACTGAATTCCCAAAGGCCAAGCAAGCGATGAACGTACGTTGGTGTTGTTTTGTTTTCCAGTTTTAGTGAATTTCTCGGATTCTTTTGCGAAAAGTTTGAACATCAATAGCAACAAGTGCAACATTACTGTAATAGTCTGCAGCAGAGCTATTGAAAGCAGTTACAAAAAGTATAAGGCACCATAAAAAAGTACTTGTTTCAATATCTCGGTTAACACCCGAGTTCAGAACATTATACATACAAAACATAATGTGCCCCTAAACGTTCTATGAATCGTAGGAAACCTCGTTTCGATAACTGGAACCATACATGTGACTCACCTTGTATACTATGAGGGCGTGCTGAAAAGTAATGCCTCCAAATTTGCTATGTGAAAACTTTAAAAGCTTTTTCAGTAAAACAAACTTTATTAACATTCTACATCTTTACTTTCATGTCTACGTGTTTACTTCTTAATGAAGTCACACTGACGACGAACACATTTATCCCGACAAGATACCAGTTTGTTGATACCGTCGCTGTAGAGTATTTGACTTTGCTCGCGGAGTCACAACCTCACCTCAGCTTGCTTCATCAATATCAAAGTGAAGTCATTGAAGACGTTCCTTAGGTTTGGAAACGGTTGAAAATCGGATGCGGCCAGGTCGGGACTGTATGGAGGATCATCGATGACAGTGAACCCACGGCGTCGGATTGTTGTAGGTGTCGCAGTTCTCGTGTGTGATCCAGTACTATCATGCCGAAAGAGAGGTTGCTGCATGTGTGGACGAACACTCTGCAGTTAGAAACTCCATTACAGTACGCTGTTTCTCACGCATCGACATACACTGTGTGATCAAAAGTATCCGGACACCTGGTAGAAAATGACTTACAAGTTCGTGGCGCCCTCCATCGGCAATGCCGGAATTCAGTATGGTGTTGGTCCAATCATAGCCTTGATGACAACTTCCACTCTCACAGGCATACATTCAGTCAGGTTCTGGAAGGTTTATTGGGGAATGGCAGTCCATTCTCCACAAAATGCTGCACTGAGGAGAGGTATCGATGTCGGTCGGTGCGGCCTGGCACGAAGTCGGCGTTCCAAAACATCCCAAAGATGTTCATAGGATTCAGGTCAGGACTCTGTGCAGGCCAGTCCATTACAGGGATGTTACTGTCGTGTAACCACTCCGCCACAGGCCGTGCATTATGAACAGGTGCTTGACCGTGTTGAAAGGTGCAGTCACCATCCCCGAATTCGTCTTCAACAGTGGAAAGCAATAAGGAGCTTAAAACATCAATGTAGGCCTGTGCTCAGATAGTGAAAAACAACAAGGGGTGCAAGCCCCCTCCATGAAAAACGCGACCACACCGTAACACCACCGTCTCTGAATTTTATTGTTGTCTCTACACAACGCTGGCAGATGTCCACCGCGCATTCACCATACCCACACCCTGCCATCGGGTCGCCACATTGTGTACAGTGATTCGTCACTCCACACAATGTTTTTCCACTGTTCAATCGTCCAATGTTTATTCTCCTTACACTAACCGAGGCATCGTTTGGCATTTACCAGCGTGATGCGTGGCTTATGAGCAGCTGCTCGACCATGAAATCCAAGTTTTCTCACCTTCCGCCTAACTATCATAGTATTTGCAGTGGGTCCTGATGCAGTTTGGAATTCCTGTGTGATGGTCTGGATAGATGTTTGCCTATTACGCATTACGGCCCTCTTCAACTGTCGGCGGTCTCTGTCAGTCAACAGACGAGGTCGGCCTGTACGCCTTTGTGCTGTACTTGTCCCTTCACTTTTCCACTTCATTATCACCTCGGAAAGTGGACCTAGGGATGTTTAGGAGTGTGGGAATCTCGCATACTGACGTATGACACAAGTGACACCCAATCACCTGACCACGTTCGAAGTCGGTGAGTTCCGCCGAGTGCCCCATTCTGCTCTCTCACGACGTCTAATGGCTACTGGCAATAGGTGACAGCACAATGTACCTAATATGAAGAAACTATATTTTTGGGGGTTTCCAGATACTTTTGATCACATAGTGTAGTTATGTTACACAGTGTTATGTTATTACAATTCGGAGCCCCCTGGCACCAGAGGATTGCAACAAGCGTCAGCGAAGCAGGAAAGTCAACTGAGTAATATGCAAGACGTGTAATACCGCCACCGATATTGAGAACACTATAAAAACTTGCGGAGGCCTTACTTTGCAGCACGCCATCGTTCTATACCACCAATCGGTGGCAAGGTCCAATTGCAGGCCGCCTTTCTAACGGCTTCCCGGACCAACAAAAATTTGATTTTCAAAATCACACATAGCTGTTGACCAAATTAAAAAAACTTAAAACGCTGCCATTGTATTCTCGAGAGGTGAAGAGGGTCTGTTTGTGCCTGTAAAAATGGTTGCATAATGAGTGAATAAAAGCATACGTAGCTAGAATCATTCCAATAGACCACTAACTACCACTACCACTAATCTACACAAAGGATTGGTTCGTGATTGTGCCGTAAAGAAGAATGCTCCTCACGGAAGAGAATTCTGATTCTCTGGAGGTTGACTACAGCCTGCTCGATACATTCATTTCCTTGTCCGTCCGCATCGATATTACTAATTGAAATAAATGTCAGCTCAATACTTCTATTCTTTCCTGAGAATGAGAAGTCTTAACAGACGGACAGACAGACAACGAGCAACAAATGGCAAAAAACAGTCGATTTAAGGAAATAACGGAAAACCTACAGGGTGTTTAAAAAATGACCAGTATATTTGAAACGGCAATAAAAACTAAGCGAGCAGCGATAGAAATACACCGTTTGTTGCAATATGCTTGGGACAACAGTACATTTTCAGGCAGACAAACTTTCGAAATTACAGTAGTTACAATTTTCAACAACAGATGGCGCTGCGGTCTGGGAAACTCTATAGTACGATATTTTCCACATATCCACCATGCGTAGCAATAATATGGCGTAGTCTCTGAATGAAATTACGCGAAACCTTTGACAACGTGTCTGGCGGAATGGCTCCACATGCAGATGAGATGTACTGCTTCAGCTGTTCAGTTGTTTCTGGATTCTGGCGGTACACCTGGTCTTTCAAGTGTTCCCATAGAAAGAAGTCACAGGGGTTCATGTCTGGCGAATAGGGAGGCCAATCCACGCCGCCTCCTGTATGTTTCGGATAGCCCAAAGCAATCACACGATCATCGAAATATTCATTCAGGAAATTAAAGACGTCGGCCGTGCGATGTGGCCGGGCACCATCTTGCATAAACCACGAGGTGTTCGCAGTGTCGTCTAAGGCAGTTTGTACCGCCACAAATTCACGAAGAATGTCCAGATAGCGTGATGCAGTAATCGTTTCGGAACTGAAAAATGGGCCAATGATTCCTTTGGAAGAAATGGCGGCCCAGACCAGTACTTTTTGAGGATGCAGGGACGATGGGACTGCAACATGGGGCTTTTCGGTTCCCCATATGCGCCAGTTCTGTTTATTGACGAAGCCGTCCAGGTAAAAATAAGCTTCGTCAGTAAACCAAATGCTGCCCACATGCATATCGCCGTCATCAATCCTGTGCACTATATCGTTAGCGAATGTCTCTCGTGCAGCAATCGTAGCGGCGCTGAGGGGTTGCCGCGTTTGAATTTTGTATGGATAGAGGTGTAAACTCTGGCGCATGAGACGATATGTGGACGTTGGCCTCATTTGGACCGCAGCTGCAACACGGCGAACGGAAACCTGAGGCCGCTGTTGGATCACCTGCTGCACTAGCTGCGTGTTGCCCTCTGTGGTTGCCATACGCGGTCGCCCTACCTTTCCAGCACGCTCAACCGTCATGTTCCCAGTCCGTTGAAATTTTTCAAACAGATCCTTTATTGTATCGCTTTTCGGTCCTTTGGTTACATTAAACCTCCGTTGAAAACTTCGTCTTGTTGCAACAACACTGTGTTCTAGGCGGTGGAATTCCAACACCAGAAAAATCCTCTGTTCTAAGGAATAAACCATGTTGTCTACGGCACACTTGCACGTTGTGAACAGCACACGCTTACAGCAGAAAGACGACGTACAGAATGGCGCACCCACAGACTGCGTTGTCTTCTATATCTTTCACATCACTTGCAGCGCCATCTGTTGTTGAAAATTGTAACTACTGTAATTTCGAAAGTTTGTCCGCCTGAAAATGTACTGTTGTCCCAAGCATATTGCAACAAACGGTGTATTTCTATCGCTGCTCGTTTAGTTTTTATTGCCGTTTCAAATATACCGGTCATTTTTGAAACACCCTGTAAATCAGAACGTTCAGGCGAAGATTTGAATAAAAATGTATTAACTTCATAATAAAAAGAAAAGACAAAAAGAAAGAAAGAAAAACGGAAGCATGTACCAGTGTGAGTGGTCGAAATATAAATTTATGCTTCTAGTAGCACAAAGAAGATGTATCGCGTTAATAACTGCATCCTAGACGTGAGTCCGTCGCAGCTGGCATCTGTTTCAACAAATCGGGCGCTTTGCATAGCAACATACAAAAAGCGGCCTGGGAAGTTTCAAATAGTTTTGCTGCTGTATGAGAACTCCTGTGTACACTCTGCTGATTTTACAAAGGAGCCCATCTAGAAGCTCGGTTGGAAAGCAGTGCCCATTGTACTGCTTCTTCTGCGGGGCATTATAAAATGGTGAAGTTAAGCTTGGTAAGAGAAGACGTAAATATATACAAAAGGTTGAAGCTTCTTGCGACATTAGATTCTAGGACTAATGCAGCGTTCCCACAAATGATGCTATGCGTTACTGCTTAGACAGCGAGCCAGTACTGCTGAGATTTCGCTCTCACTGTGGTATGTTAGTTAACAGACGTAATTAGTAATGTTGAATATGAAGTTAATTATTGGTTCAGTGTGGGATGATCCTTCTGGAATGAAAAAATAAATTTGACAGCCCAGTGTCACACCTTAAGTGAGAATCTTTCAGATTATTTATCGGAAATGAGAACGAAAAATCAAGTGAATTTAGAAGGACAGTTCTGAACCACACCAGGAAGTAAATCGTTGGTCACGTAGTTGCCAAACATATTCTACAGTGATGCCAGTTCTCCAGCAGACTAGCAACACGAGCGGTAAGCCGATGTGCTGACCTGACCAGCAGTCGGGATGCTCGCCTTTCGAAGACGCGGCGACGGCACCTGCTACCGCGTTGACTGGGCTGTAGAAATGCTTTTGATCTAAAGCATAGTTATGAATAACATCCAGACTCATTGACTGTAACTCAAACATCACAAATAAAGACCGAAGAGAAATATTTAGCTGATCCTCCACATTAGTAGATGTCTTAATTTTTTCCCCGTCAAACTGAGAAATTCATTCGCAAGATGCCATTAATTTTTTTTTGCAGCGTCAGCCGTAGCTATCCTGTAAAGATTACGAGGAAACGTCACTTTGTAGTCGTCTGATCACTATGAACTTACAAACAACTTTTCTTAAGAATACTTTCATTGGCATGACGTAAGGCGTCAAATCAAGCAAGCGAAGTGGCGTCAGAAGCTAGCAAAGAAATGGGCCCGACGAATGTGTGCGGAAGAAATCCGATTTATGCTGCTTCTAACACGAGTGGAGAAGCAGCTGTCATCAGAACATTTAAAAAGTAACATAAAACGTTGATGGCATTTTCTGCAATGCCTGAAATATGTCTGCATTAAGCGATACTGCCATTCTCTCTACGGTAAAGAAAATAACGAATATTATCATGTACTTTCTTAAATTACAATATAATCGCTGATACTGGTTTATCAGTGAAAGCGAAATGCGTCTGATGAATGGTCGTGTCAAAACGCAGTGCACTTCAGGCCGAGGGGAATCGAAATATCAACAAGAAGTCCATCAGTCTGAGTTTGGAGGGGAACTTTCTACGCAGCGCAATGTTTGCTTTACCACTGGTACGTGATTTTTCATATGAGAATTGACACAGTGCAAATGTTAAAACAGCCTATTACGTTGAATAATACCCAACTTGTGGCTGGATATAACTCAGTTGTTAACTAATGTTAATTTCATTTCATGCTCTGAAAGAAGTGTTGCCAGCCTTGTGAAAGCTCAAAGATTGTATTGTATCGGCTGACAATCATCACTGATTGCAGTCATGCGCCCAATTCTTCATTTTTGTACTGGATCATCTCTTCTTAGGAACTCGTTGCTTGCTGCCGTAATTTGTTGCTTGGTTTTTGTGGTAATTGCCACGGCCGGTTCGAGAAAACTTTTCCATACAAGCGACTTCTCATAAGGCGCCCTCCCCTTCCCTTCCTTTCCCCTCGTGTCTTCTCATCCATGTCAGTTTTCGCTACCAGCTGTGGTATACACAGTAAACAAATGTTGCATTTGGGCGCTGTGTGCTTCGGAAGTAGCCACTGCGGATAGTGGTGGTCCTGTCTAGAAATCTTACTGTTGTGGCACCTGTCAGCTTGGCACCCGAAGTGGCGGATTGTGTCGCTTGGGCCTAAAACCACCCCTGTTAATTCCGTAGACAATTTGCATAAGAAATTTGATCGTCTGGCACACAAGTGAAGTCATGATCACTGTACATCTTTTAAATGTTACAATTTGATAGCCGGCCACTGTGGCCGAGCGGTTCTAGGCGCTTCAGTCCGGAACCACGCTGCTGGTTCGGTCGCAGGTTCCTTGCCTCGGGCATGGATGTGTGTGATGTTTCTAAGTCTAGGGGACTGATGACCTCAGATGTTAAGACCCATAATGCTTAGAGACATTTGAACCATCTGAACAATCTGATGTTAATTAGTTGACTGCTACTCATCTTCCAATGTTCAGAATTTTATTGGAAGTTGGCCGTCCTGCATGAAACTTCCCAAGAGTACAATAGATTTTTGTAGACTCATTTCCATCTACACTTCACTTTCGACGCGATACCTCGTTTTCACAAGTCAGAGCCACTTCACATAAACTCAAAACCGAGATACTGGTTGTTCTTCAATGTTTGACCATGCTAGTCAATGTCTAATACATTCTAATTATTGAAATGGCTGACTCTCGGACTTTTCGATAATTCTTTTGACACGATTATATCTTCATTTGAAAGCCAAGAAAGAGGAGAGTCGATTCATCTGAGGTGTGGTTTTCCACAAGAATGATGAAAGTTGTCTGATAAGATAAAAAACGAGGAGATTTTCAGTAGAAACGACGAAGAAAGAAATACGTGGAAAATATTAATTAAAACAGGGTGACAAAACAAATAATGTTAAGACAGCGTGAGAAAACATCCGTGATACTAGAGAGAGCAGCAGAGGGCAGAAACTGTAGGGGAAGACGGATGCCGAAAAACATGCATCATGAAACTGTAAACGTTTAGTGCAAATAGAGAAATAGTTATAGGAGAGGAAGTTGTGACAAGCTTCGAAAGTCTTTGAAAGGCGAGCTAGTTAGCTTAGCACGTCGGCTAGGCGAGTTTATTCCTCCTGTCACTAGGATAATGGAGAATACGTTTGGCAACTACGTGACCGACAATTTACTTCCTTGTGTGGTTCAGAACTGTCCTGCTAAATTCCCTTTGTATATCGTTATCACTTCGTATAAATAATCTGAAAGATACTCTCTTAAGGTGTACTACTGGACTCTCAGCCTTATTATTTGGTACCAGAAGGGTCGCCACAGAATCAGTAACCAATCTCATGTTTAACATTTCTAATTATCTCTATTAACTAAAACTACCATAGTGAGTGCGGAGTCTTAGTAGTACTGTTTCGCTAATTAAGTGGTAACGCGGTGTCAGGCCTAGGTTCTAATCTTGCAAAAGGCCTCAACGTTTTGTATGCTTCTTGCGTCTTCTCTTACCGAGGTATAGGCTTCCAGATCGACAACCATTAAGGAAATCTTCACTTTACGATCTTAAGATTCATCGCAGAAGAATCAGTACAATAGGGATTGCTCTTCAGCCAAGCTCTTGGATAGGTTCTTTGTGAAATCTGCAGATTGTTAACTGGCGTTCTCGCACAGTAGCAGTACTAGTAGAAGTTTCGTAGAACGCTTTTCGTATGTTGCTACTGCTAGGCATCTCTGTCCCTGAAACAGATGACGCTGTGATGGATATACCTCTGGGAAGCAGTTGATAACACGAAACATCATCTTTGCGCCACTAGATGCGTAAATTTATATTTTGAGCTGTCACATTGGTAAACGCTTCCGTTTTATTTCTAGTATGTTATGAAGTTAATATGTAGTGGTTCAAATCTCCGTCTATCTATCCTGACTTACATTTACTGTAATTTCCTTAAACTGACTTTTTTCCATTTGTTGCTCGTTGTCTATCTGTCCTCTTTCTCTGGAACAGATAGAGGTGTCGAGTTGACATTTATTTCAATTGATGTTTAGGGTCCCTTGGCGGTGTAAAAAATTTATGGCTCTAATTCAATGCAATCAAAGGATACGGCGGCATATGTCACATATTTTTATACTTGCAAACTCATGCATCAAATCCTGTAGATGAAAAACGTATAGCGATCATGGTCCTGGTGGTCCAGTGGTGATACATGTGTCTGAGAACACTAGAGGTTGCTATGATCGAACCTCAATCGGATCACCCATTTCTAAAACTTCGTTTTAACATATCCTTCTCCTCTCAACGACGTGAGGAGTCCACGTTAAACTGTAGGTCTCCATTACCCAGCTGGATTACTGGGCTAGGTTAGAGACACGCAAGTCTCTGAGGTGTTGTTGACAAAGTGTACTTCTTTACGTTTTCAAGAAATATTTTTTATTTTATGAAGAACATCGTCTTTTATTTTCAAAACAAAGAGATTTCTATTTTTTTAAATTCTATTCGTCACTATATCTGCAACAAATTACTCATGTAGTAGGGGTATTTTTCGTTCTCTACAAGGAAGACCTTATTCTTTATTTCAAGAAGACACTACTTATTTACTTCAGTCAAGACAGATCTGTTAGGGAAATAGGAATAATAATGGTAAAGAAGCAACCCCGACAAAGTTGGTTATGGTCAGCGTAAGGAAGTGCTCAAGGGGAGAAAACGGGCCCGCAAGGAAAGAGAGAGAGAGGAAAAAAAAAAAAAAAAAGGGAAAAAAGGTGGCGCCCACTGGAAAGATTTGCACTAGATCGTTGAGCCACACGAAATTACTATTATTATTAATATCTATAAACATGATTACGTTCGTAAGGCGTCCTCAGAACACGAATCCTACTCACAGTTGTCTAGTTTTCTAGGTAAGCTTTTCTCTGGCAGATTACATATATTAATACTCTTCTGCATGCTGAATACCCTTAGCTACTTAATTATGTCGGATGAAATGTGGGTTAAAACCATAAAAGTGTGTATGTGCTCCATATCTGTCCTTAGGTTTACACTGCGCTATATTTATGAGCAGACTATAAATACATACACTGATGAGCCAAAACATTATGACCACCTGCTTAATAGCTTGTTTGTCCACCTTTGGAGCGAAATACACCACTGATTCCACGCATCACGGGTTCGACAGTTTGTTGCAAGGTTTATGGAGTTATGTGGCATTAGATGTCTGCGCACAGTCATGAAATCCGCGTAAATAACGGGCCGCTGATTTGCGTACGCGCTGAAGGCTCTCGATAGCGACCCAGATGTGTGCCGTAGTATTTACATCAGGAAAATTTTGTCTCCGAGACATCGACGTGAGTTGGCGATAATGCTCCTCAAACTACTGTGGCACAGTTATGGCTCCGAGACACTGACAATGATAATGTTGGTTCTCTTAGGGAAGACATCAAGAATGAAGGGATGCAGGTGGTTCGCTGTTTTCAGAGTGTCCTCGATTGCTACCGTAGGTCCCACGCAAGGCAAGACAATGTCTCCCGCAGTATAATACTGCTACCACCAGCCTGCATCCGTGGCGCGCTGCACGTCCTAGCCGCCATTCACCTCGATGACGGCGTTCGTGAAGACGACCAACGACCAAGTGTAGCAAGAATTTGATTCGCCCGAAGAGCTTACACGTTTCCATTGATCGACGGTCGAATCCCGATGGTCCCGTGCCCATTGCAATCGTAATACACGATGTTGTTGGGTCAATACGTGAACGCGTAGGCGTGGTCTTCTATGGAGCTCCATGTTTAACCACGTACGATGAGTGGTGAAATGCAATCCGAAAACAAAGGAAGTAGGTTACAGTACGCTTGTTCGCCCACTGCTTGAATACTGCTCAGCAGTGTGGGATCCGTACCAGATAGGGTTGATACAAGACATAGAGAAGATCCAACGGAGAGCAGCGCGCTTCGTTACAGGATCATTTAGTAATCGCGAGAGCGTTACGGAGATGATAGATAAACTCCAGTGGAAGACTCTGCAGGAGAGACGCTCAGTAGCTCGGTACGGGCTTTTGTCAAAGTTTCGAGAACATACCTTCACCGAAGAGTCAAGCAGTATATTGCTCCCTCCTACGTATATCTCGCGAAGAGACCATGAGGATAAAATCAGAGAGATTAGAGCCCACACGGAGGCATACCGACAATCCTTCTTTCCACGAACAATACGAGACTGGAATAGAAGGGAGAACCGATAGAGGTACTGAAGGTACCCTCCGCCACACACCGTCAGGTGGCTTGCGGAGTATGGATGTAGATGTAGATGTAGATGTAGGTGTGTTCCGAAAGACCTGTATGTGCGCCAGTATCGTGCTGTTTCGGCTGAGATGCCACAGATAACCATCCATATTACTTTACAGAGCAGACAAGCTCCGAACCGCACATTCTGTGAAGGGTCGTGGACAGCCAACCATTTAGCTCCTAATGGTAGTTTCATCGTCCTTCTACCTCTTTTCGCAGATGTTCATAACAGTGGCAGGTGAACATTCGACCAGCTTCGCCGTTTTAGAATTACTCGTTCGCAGGCTTTGCATATTAATAATCTCTCCTTTGACAAAGCCGCTTATCTCAGAGGATTTCCCCATATTCAGGCCGTATCTTCGTTAGTGTGGTCTCCCATTCGTCTCAGCTGCGTTTACACTCTTTTCTTAGCACGTCACGTGCTCGCAACGTCACCAGGCGGCATCCAGCCTCGGGTAGGCAGTGGTAAAAATGTTTTGGGCTATCAATGTGCATCAGCACAGGATCGCACGTGGAAAGCAACGCTTCGAGCAGTAATTTCTGCATCCTACCATGTTGCCAGTACGTGCAGCTGGTTGCTAAGTGATGTTCTTTGGTTCAAATGGTTCAAATGGCTCTGAGCACTATGCGACTTAACTTCTGAGGTCATCAGTCGCCTAGAACTTAGAACTAATTAAACCTAACTAACCTAAGGACATCACACACATCCATGCCCGAGGCAGGATTCGAACCTGCGACCGGAGCGGTCGCTCGGTTCCAGACCGTAGCGCCTAGAACCGCACGGCCACTCCGGCCGGCTAATGTTCTTTCAGTGATTATAAATTCTCTTTCCGTGTGGAACATTCCTTACGACCTTCTTTATGATACAATCTTGAACCAATCCGCTGTGTAGATTCGTGGACTGTTGGAATGATTCTACTTATATGCGCTTATGGTACAGGTTCGATTCACATATCAGGCAACTATTTTTAACAAGCACAAACAGACCCTCTTCAGCTCTAGTACTGCAATTTGAACAATGCAGGGTTTGCACCGTGGTTTCAGACGCACATTAAACATGATGTCTCTTTCCTGCCTACTTTAGAAGAGGCATGAGAGAGGCGGTAGTTCTGCCACGCAGAAACTAAGTATGCTTCCTTATATGAATTTATTTATTTATTTATTTTTATTAGTAAGTGAATCGTCATGTAAGATTAATTGGCACTTATTTCTTCGTCATATCATTTCAGGTTCAAACATGCCACTCTTAGTTAATGGTAAAAAAGAATTCGATAATCAACGTCTCTTCGTCTGTAGTCAACAATGATGATTCTGTCAGGGTTCGACTCCCAGTCAGCACAGCACTTTAACTCACGTTATTTCCAGTTCAGACATGTGCATATGTCGCTACTGTTGAAATGAACCGATTTTTGAAGTCTCTTTGTGACTAGAAGTCAACGTCGACACGTGCTGAGCTCGAAACCTGGTAGCTCAAATTTTTTCATCTGGTCATTTCAGTTTCAGTCATCTCGCTATTGGTAAAAAATTACGATTTCCAACATTTGATTGTGCTTAGTTAACAATCTGATTAGGTGCTGGGTTCGAATCCCCGTCCATCACAAAACTTTACGCCATGTCGTTTCAAGTTTAAACCTACTTACACTTTGTTACTTGTGATCGAAACGACATTTAAGATCTTCTGTGGTTGGTTAACAAGAAGAATAGTTACCAGGTTGGAGTGACGGGTCCCAGACCTGTGCAAAAATATGATTTCAAGACGAAAATTGTCTTTTGAAATGTAATTTAGAGTAATAATTTGAGTTTACAAGCGTAATAGTTGTGTCAGCACTAAAATAACGTGTTTTATAATGTTTGCATTATAATATATTAATTTGCATCTGGAATGATAGGCATACAGAGCAGCTATCTCTTGTGTCCTCTTAAAGTAATCATTTTGTATAGTCGAACGACTGTACGGCAAAGAGAACATTGTATCTGTAAGATAATCAGTTATGTGAGTTGCATACAAGAGGTGAAATGCAAATCACGTCGGTCTGATACTTTTGAATATGATAGTACGTCTCGGGAGTGACGCTGCGCATGCTATTGCGTCGTGTATTTGGGCAGATGGGGAACGGAGCATATCACGAGATATGCTTACCCTCACAGCAGACATGCGAGGGCAGCTGACATTGTTGTAGGTACAATAACTGAGTTACTCACCATCACTTATCATAACAAAACTAATGCTAGTACAAAATAAAACAGCGTGTGGCAGATCAAAATAAACTACTGCAAAATACAAATCGTCAGTGGGCAAATACTCAGTTGAAGCTACTAAAGTTATGGAAAGCGAATACGTCTGAATGACAATATACTTCAGTGCCCAACACAATAAAAGCCATCTTCGTTATAACTTAACATTCAAAAGTAAATGCAAAATCAAAATAAAGATTAAAATTACGAATACTTAAATGATTAAAAGTAATACTTATTATTTGTTGTACAAAACGTTTAAAACGTACAAGCTTACTTAAAGCTAAGTAAAGATAATCGCAAGAAGGCACCACCCGCTACAGGTTGAGCGTCAAGCCTGGCAGTGGTGTTTGTTTATGTTTGCACGCTGCAGACAGCCGGTCGCTGAGCAGACATATTCCTTCGCTACAAAAAATCACTTGTATCGCTTCGAAATTGGAAATCACGTATCCGTTGACTTATTATGGTTAAACACAACTGTAGAGAACTGAGAGGTCGGACTCCACATGTTTATTGTTTCTTGTTTTGTCACTAGAACGAGGCAGGAGGCAAGGGAGGAGGCAGGGGGTGTCAAAAGTACTGCCCCTTTCACGTTTAGAGCCTCAAGGACGATACGATTTGTCGGCTGTGACACCGGTGACTTGACATTGGTTTGACTGTTCATTCGTCCCCATTCCATCATTGGTGTATCACTTCCTCACTCTGTGGGGGGATTGAAATGGGCTATAATAAACATATATTCTTTTTTGAGTCCATTATCATGCGGTATCATCTTCAGGTTTACTTACCGTGATGCTGAAAAACCTCACAAATTGATTAAGGCATTCATTTCTTTTCTCCCGTCATTAACTTGCATAATTATCCGCGTTACTCTGTACGAAAACTTAACGAAGATTCATGCTTAGGAGAGACGTCATAACGTTAATATTAACGTAAGTTAACGCGCATCGCAGAATAAATGTACTATGTGTGGAAATGAGAATTCAAGGACGATGGGGGTTGCGGTGGAGGCAGTCACAAGGGCCTCCGCCCTCCCCAGAAATGCAAAAGCACTTTACTTACTACTGATGAAAACAAATTATTATGATTATATTAAGGTATATTTTATTTTATTACAATGCTAGGCAACTGTGGCACGTTAACTGAGGGTGATGGAAAGTTATAATGGCGGACGATAAAAATCTGTGACCCCCACCAGGTCCGAACTTTTGCATGGCTAGGTGCAGGAGTACAAGACATCGAGAATATCCTAGTCGTACCTGACGTTATAGCTTCATCTCCAGCGTGTTTTTAAATTCTAAATTGTGAGAAATGTTACGTTATCCAGCTTCTCACTATTGCATTCCTATTCGTGTGGGATGCAATCAAAGTTTATTCACTGCGGTAGTGGCGACCCAGCGCGTTTGTATCTCTTGCTTTTAGTGAACTGATTACAGGCGCACATAATAATGTAATAGGACCAGAAGTAAATGGTGCCTCCGTTGCCATCAGAATAATGTCTCGTATTATGCCTTCTTTTCATGTAAGCAGGCACCGTAAACGAAATTGCTGAGGTTTTGTGGTTTTCGTCCCATATTTTGCATGTTTTCAATGTAGATGTCCTTGGTTGTTGCCTAGTTCACCTACACGTGCATAAAGCATTGTAATTCTCCCCTTCAGTCCACTTTCGGAAGAACAAGGTCGCAATCTGTCAATAAGCGACAGGCATATTCTCAGCAGAAAAATTTTGCATTTAAATGTGAAAAACAAACAAACTACATTTTGTTCTACTAATATTTGTTTATTACTTACGGATTTTTGGTGTATTAGGTGATCATGAGATCTCAAATGGATTTGAAACTAACCAAACTGCACAGAATTTTTGGCCATAACATGACTCGAAAAAATTACTTTATTTGCAGTGGTGGGAAAATACACATGTTTTGCTTGTTATTTAGGCTATACGTTGTTGTGTTTTAACTCCCACGACTCGTTCGGCCTTTAGGCTAACTGGCTGGAACACCAGTAAGTTCTCTACTCCAGTTTATCTGCAAGTTTATGAGTGAACTCTCGCAACAGCAGTTACCTGTTGAAAATTCCCAAGCCACCTCGTTTCCATTTCTTGCCGAGTGCTCCGTTTCGAATTCCAGAGGCACCAAATACTTCGCCTCATGTGGTACAGAGAGTTATTAAAGTAGTGTAATGGGCGATTAAACAGTTCCTGTTTAGAGGCCGTACAGACCAGAATCGGTATGTCAATTAGGAAAAGTCGCCACTGGGTGTTGTGTGATGTCCTTAGGTTAGTTAGGTTTAAGTAGTTGTAAGTTCTAGGGGACTGATGACCATAGATGTTAAGTCCCATAGTGCTCAGAGCCATTTGAACCATTTGAAAAGTCGCCGTTAGCATTGAGGCAATCATCCCACCGGTGCACCAGGTTGAAGATAACCATTTGATAAAACATCATGTCATGCGGCGTGAAGAAGTCCCTAACTGCATGTTGCATATCTTCCGACACGAGTCGTCGACCCTTGAAGGCCTTTTTTAAGGGCGTGATAATCGCATGAGGAAAGATGAAGACTATCGCTCGGATGCTCGTATCGAGTCGCTACCACTGCGGAACTTGCCGCACCATTTGACAACGAAGCTTTTCGACAGACATGCTGCCCTGTACTCATTCTTCATGGATGGACGGGTGTCTGGCGGCGTCTGTGCTTTGGTAACCTTGGCAAGGATAACAAAAAAATGGCTCTTAGCACTATGGGACTTAACATCTGTGGTCATCAGTCCCCTAGAACTTAGAACTACTTAAACCTAACTAACCTAAGGACATCACACATATCCATGCCCGAGGCAGGATTCGAACCTGCGACTGTAGCTGTCACGCGGTTCCAGACTGAAGCGCCTAGAACCGCACGGCCACACCGGCCGGCGGCAAGGATAACAGCACGTTGGTCCTGTTTGAACGCGTTTAGTTACAACGTCTTCTAGTTCACATTTCCTCATTTACCGCATGCCCTTCGGAAAGACACGATGCCGCACTAATCCCTCGTCTACATGTCTTTGCTTACATGCTCGCATTGGAGTTCCGCTACGTAGCGTATACCCTGTAACAACGCCCTCAAATGGGAAGCTCTTGATCGCCCCTTATAAACGCGCTTCGACGTTTTAAAATAGAGAGAACGCTGCAAACGTTTCCCCGATATGGCGCATAAATACGCATAAACAATTTACTAGGTAGCTCACGAGTTTTAACGGTCTTCGGCTCTTGGAGGACGTAGCACACTCAGTGTCTAGAAGAGGGTGCAATAAATAGGACTGGCTAAACTTAAACACTGTTGAGGTGGTGCTAAATTTCATGGGAAAAGAAAGGCATCCGTGCCGAATATATGCTTGTCGCTTCACAAGCGGTAACTTGCGGCTAGGACAACTCAGCAGCCACGCGTCAGCGATCAAGCGCTCAACTTCCTGAAACCGCAAGTTCAGAATACGCCAAGCACGTCCTGGGGACCACCCCAGAATTGACAGCCAACTCGAGGAAAGCTTTTTCTGTCACAGCTCCAAGGAAAACATCGGTTGTCTCGGAATTCGGATCATGTAAGAATCTTTCAGCCGGCAACCAACGTTTAGTATTGTACACTTTGAACGTGAAATGTAATTTAACTAAACTGATAAAGTTTCAATAACTGATTTTTACCAGTCATGTTACAAAAGATTTGCCCTCCATTATATACAATCACGAGTTTGTTTTCTGAGTGCAGTTCCATGCTTTATATAGACTGCTGGTATTGAGATTCTGAGTTTTATCCTGATAATAACCGTTCAGATAAACTCAGAAACAGAATAAAACTGTAAAAACTGTTATATTTGAAAAGAGTCACACGTCTGTAACATTGAAAAGCATACAAAGACCATAAACGGTAGTAAAATTGAGAAAAAGCTTTTGTGGTCTGATTGAAATGGGAAAGTGAAAGGGAGAAACGAATTTATGAAGGCAGCTTTACATTCAATACAGAAACCTCCCCCCCCCCCCCCCACCCTTGCTGGGCACACAGTGACGGCAAAGGTCACAATGGGGGCCGAATCCAATATCAGGAGAGCACTGCAGAGCCGAAAGGGAGGACAGCCTTCTACGAGGCGTCAATGCAACAGCGCCCGTGTGTAATAGAAACGTATCGCCCGCGCCGCCTCGCGCCGCCGATAGAACATCGTCCAGACTGCGGGATATCAAGAATGATGCAGGCAAATATAACCGGCAGCTAGGGTGCAAAAAACAGCTTCTTAACTGCGTTGAAGGATAATATTTTTGTGTATACGAAAGACAGAAAGGGATTCTATTGTCATACCTAAGAAGGAAAATTACGTAAGGTAGAGAAGGAATTAAACGCTATCTAGGACAGAGTGAGAGAATGTTCTGCAAGAAATGGATCATATGTTCTGTAACTCTGGCTCAGAATTAAACAAACTGCAGTGTCGATCACTTTGTAATGTACTATAGATATTTACTATGATGAAGCAAAGCATTAGGACTATCTGCGTAATTCATTGTTGGTCCATATTTGGAGCCGGCCGGGGTGGCTGAGCGGTTCTAGGCGCTACAGTCTGGAACGGCGCGACCGCTACGGTCGCAGGTTCGATTCCTGCCTCGTTCATGGATGTGTGTGTGACGTCGTTAGGTTAGTTAGGTTTAAGTAGCTCTAAGTTCTAGGGAACTGATGACCTCAGAAGTTAAGTCCCATAGTGCTCAGAGCCATTTGAACCATTTTGAACCACATTTGCACAGCGACACAGCCGTGATTCTGCATGACATGAATTTGATAAGTCCTTGGTAGATTTCTGGAGGTATACGTGGTGCGCAATCAACGAGAGATTCCGGTACCACACCAACGTCAGTGATACGAATGGATACCACAGACATTAGCGAAGGCTCGATGCAATCCGCAGCGACGTACGAGAGGCGCTCCAGAATACCACGCCTCTCTCTCAGCAGCAGCAGCGCCCTCACACTGAGGTCAATATAGCGTCGAGCTAGCAAGAGTTTGCCCTATTTTGAGACCTGAGCTACAGCAGTCAACATTATCGTCTAGGATCAACGAGTAGTTAAAATGTTTCAGATGAATTTTTAGAGTTGTTAATGGTGAACATTGTATCACAAGACAACAAAATGTTAATTAGTGCATCAAGTGATGCTTTACTAGAACAGTACTCCTGTGGCAAGATCTGTGTCAGAGGTAAGTAAATCTTTTATTCATTTATGCAATAAAGTGAACTAATATTTCGTGTATTCTAGATTGATGATTCTTCTCGCAGAGCAATCAAAGAACTCACAGTTACGGTCGGAAAAATGCAGTGTCGCCGTGTCACAACATGTGGCTCCAGATGTTTACGCCCAAGTGACACAATACTCGTAAATTACAGCATGGTGGTTTCTCGATGCAGAGCTCGCGTCCAATAGCGCCCTGGATACATTCCTTTGGGTTTAGATCGGGCAAATTGGGTTGGCCAGGTCATCAAGCAGAGTTCATTATCGTGTTCCTCAAAACATTGTAGCACAATTCTGACCTTGTGACACTGACAGTTAACCCTGCTGCAAGATACCGTCGCCGTGGGGGACGAGAACAAGTAGGAAAGTGTACAGATCTCCTGCAGTACTGTTCATGTACTCCAAAGCTGACATGGTGTATTAGATTACTATCACAGATCGCAGGGGAATGTTCCCTACAGAAAAATACTGCTGCCAAAGGCCTTCGTCAGTGGCGCGGTGCACGTTTCAAGCGACCGTTTGCTTGCAGGACCGCGTATTCGGACACGACGGCTGGTTTCGAGTTACAAGGAACGTGAGTCATCCCACTAGGCGGCATGTTTTCGATGATACACGGTCCTGTCTCGATCTGCAGCTCATTATCGATTTCAGTTATCGGTCTTAGTAGCGACGGTGCTGTCGAACAGTGGCTATAGCGGTGGCTACAGCAGTAGAAGGCTATAAAGCCAACGTGCAGAGAGAAAAAAGGACGGAAGAAAGATCAGAGTTTAACGTCCCGTCGGCATCGAGTTCATTAGAGACGGAACGCAAGCGCAGATTGTGCTCTTTCGAAGGAACCATCCCGGGATTTGCCTCGAGCGATTCAGGGAAACAACTTAAAACCTAAATCTGGATGGTCGGATGTGGATTTGAACCGCCGTCCTCGTGAATGCAAGTCCAGTGTGCTAACCACTGAACTACCTCGCTCAGCATAAACATACACACACTCACCCACCCACCCACCCACCCACACACACACACACACACACACACACACACACACACAAACATGGCCAACGCTGCTAATTTGACCTTGTTTCGTCTATATGGCGATGGAATGGACGATATGCAGAAACACTTATGAAATTGAGAAAAATACTGTAGTTCACGTTTCATGAACTGTTGGGCCATTGCGGACTAATAATACGTCTCGCTAGTATTATTTACTCTTGTAGTACGTGGAGTTCGTACAACGAATTTAAAAACTATTTAAGCACGTACATATTTCTGCTTTGAGTCGTGTTTACGAGACAGATCACTGCACTAACGAGAACACAGACTACAAGTTAAGGTGCTGTAAGATTTGTTTTCCATTTCGAGTGGAAAAAGTAAAAAAAAAAAAAATTCATCACAGATTGCGCAAGACAAAATAAAATCGTAAACAATCGTCCGTTTCTTCCTATAACAAGAGTTTGAAAGCACAATGAAAAGTAATTATACAAAGTTTACGCAGAACTATTCAGAGATTCAGACTGAATGTATTTCAAGGGTAGCTTGACGAATAACATGGATTCATAAGATCCCATAATGTTAAATTACACTGAAATAATATAATAAAAGAAGAAACAACAAAAAACTGTATCAACCCACAATAAACATTACTGTCTTAATTTAAACAATAAATCTGGAGGTGTGGTGTGTCGTAACAGTATAAAAGAATAACAAGGCGATTTGTTCAGTAAAAGGTCTTCAAGTGGACACTTATTTACAATGAACAGTGCTAAAGCAACCAACTACAAATGAGAAAAAATTGTGCTAACGATTCATTCACGCTAGCATTGTTGTAACAAGACAGTAACAGCGTGAAAACAAGTTAACAGCGAAACCGAGACGTAGGCTGATGTTCTGGATAACCATACTGACATTTACATAATACACTCCTGGAAATTGAAATAAGAACACCGTGAATTCATTGTCCCAGGAAGGGGAAACTTTATTGACACATTCCTGGGGTCAGATACATCACATGATCACACTGACAGAACCACAGGCACATAGACACAGGCAACAGAGCATGCACAATGTCGGCACTAATACAGTGTATATCCACCTTTCGCAGCAATGCAGGCTGCTATTCTCCCATGGAGACGATCGTAGAGATGCTGGATGTAGTCCTGTGGAACGGCTTGCCATGCCATTTCCACCTGGAGCCTCAGTTGGACCAGCGTTCGTGCTGGACGCGCAGACCGCGTGAGACGACGCTTCATCCAGTCCCAAACATGCTCAATGGGGGACAGATCCGGAGATCTTGCTGGCCAGGGTAGTTGACTTACACCTTCTAGAGCACGTTGGGTGGCACGGGAAACATGCGGACGTGCATTGTCCTGTTGGAACAGCAAGTTCCCTTGCCGGTCTAGGAATGGTAGAACGATGGGTTCGATGACGGTTTGGATGTACCGTGCACTATTCAGTGTCCCCTCGACGATCACCAGTGGTGTACGGCCAGTGTAGGAGATCGCTCCTTACACCATGATGCCGGGTGCTGGCCCTGTGTGCCTCGGTCGTATGCAGTCCTGATTGTGGCGCTCACCTGCACGGCGCCAAACACGCATACGACCATCATTGGCACCAAGGCAGAAGCGACTCTCATCGCTGAAGACGACACGTCTCCATTCGTCCCTCCATTCACGCCTGTCGCGACACCACTGGAGGCGGGCTGCACGATGTTGGGGCGTGAGCGGAAGACGGCCTAACGGTGTGCGGGACCGTAGCCCAGCTTCATGGAGACGGTTGCGAATGGTCCTCGCCGATACCCCAGGAGCAACAGTGTCCCTAATTTGCTGGGAAGTGGCGGTGCGGTCCCCTACGGCACTGCGTAGGATCCTACGGTCTTGGCGTGCATCCGTGCGTCGCTGCGGTCCGGTCCCAGCAGGTCGACGGGCACGTGCACCTTCCGCCGACCACTGGCGACAACATCGATGTACTGTGGAGACCTCACGCCCCACGTGTTGAGCAATTCGGCGGTACGTCCACCCGGCCTCCCGCATGCCCACTATACGCCCTCGCTCAAAGTCCGTCAACTGCACATACGGTTCACGTCCACGCTGTCGCGGCATGCTACCAGTGTTAAAGACTGCGATGGAGCTCCGTATGCCACGGCAAACTGGCTGACACTGACGGCGGCGGTGCACAAATGCTGCGCAGCTAGCGCCATTCGACGGCCAACACCGCGGTTCCTGGTGTGTCCACTGTGCCGTGCGTGTGATCATTGCTTGTACAGCCCTCTCGCAGTGTCCGGAGCAAGTATGGTGGGTCTGACACACCGGTGTCAATGTGTTCTTTTTTCCATTTCCAGGAGTGTATATTGGACGATTATGGCAAAGAAACTGCCGAACCTTTAAATTACCAGTAAAGACTGACAGATATAGGTTTCATAAGGCTCTGTGGTCCTACGCACAAAACTATAAATAAAGGTAATGCGTAAAAAGAGCTGTACATTGCAATATTTGGTGACACGAGTGATGCTTACAGGAGCAAACTAAAACAGCCACCAGAAACTCTCAGAGTCTCTGAGAGTAAAGTAAAGAAGCAAACACTTCTCAACACAGGCATCTAATCGGTTCCTCCTGCATAAGAAAGACTCAAAAGATACGACTGTATGTGCAGAAAAATTTGCTAGTCAACTGCTAATGGGTATCATCCTGTGTGTTTTATATCTCCTATTTTACTGCAAATGCCCACTGCGTTCTTCTTGCCTTACTGCGTCGAAATATGAGCATACGAATGCTATTGAATGAATGGCATATGGTCAGATACAAGTGTTACCGTGCTTATTTTAGGCCTTATGGGGTTCACGACGTATACTTTCATATTAACCATCAAAGAGATAGTTCTCACCGTCAGATGAAACCTGATATTTATGCTCAAAGTCGAAAAACCAACTCAGCGAGTTTTCTGACCAAATACGAACACATGTAGAGTGCAAAACAAATCAGAAAATGCATTCTAAGACAAAAACAATGACACCCCACGAAGGAGTTATGAAAATTGGTCACCAATTGATATTCATACAGATATCGATGAAAAATGCAAAACTGTTAACTTCGCCGCCAATGCAAAACTGTTAACTTCGCCGCCAATGGGTGAATATGTGATCCTGTAACGGAATTTCACCGCGCAGATGGCAGAGATAGTAAACAGGGGACTACCAGGGAATAAAACCTGCGAATTTCATTCAATGTCTTTAGTTGGACAGTAATTACGTCTCTCAAAGAGGCGCGTGAAAAATACATGCAGATGTCAGCATTTGAAAGTGAACGTGTAGTTGGGCTCAAAGAAACCAGCTGGGATAATCGGCGAATCGCTCGACGTTTGAATAGGAGCGGTACCGCTATTCGACGGTGTTGGCTGGAATGGGTGAACCATAGCCAAATACAGCGTCAAGAAGGAAACGGCCGACGTAGAGAGCCAACAGAACGTGAGGGCAGAGCAATCGTCAAAGAGCCACTCAGACCTCCTCAATCACCATTATCATCGATCCGACGTGCAACTGGTGCATCAGTGACCACAAGGACCATTAATAGGCGGCTCACAGGATGCAGGCTGAGCTCAGGGCGCCACCTGCACCGACTACCATTGACCTCTGTACATTAACAGCACGTTTGGAGTGGTGTCGGGCAAAGTCTGCCTGGAACCTCACTGATTGGAGTAGAATTGTCTTCTGTGATAAGTCCCGCTTCGAACTGAGCCTCAGTGGCTAGTGGAGACGTGTCCGGAGACGCCAGACAGCGGTGGGATACCATCCTGACTGTGCCCCGCCTCACGGCCCGCCAGACAGGAGTGATCGTCTGGAGAGCCACTTCATCTTGTAGCACGACCACCTTAGTTATATGTGGCAGCCTTATAGCACAGCGGTATGTCGACGAAATGCTAAGCCCTGCTTTGTTGCCCTTCAAGGCAAGCCATTCTAGGCTTAGATTTCAGCAAGATAATGCCCGCCCGTACACGACGAGAGCTTCTCCTGCTTGTCTTCGTACTTTCCACACACTACCTTAACCAGCGAGGTTACCGGATCTCTCCTCAACTGAGAACTTTTGGAGCGTTAGGGCAGGATCCTCCAACCAGCTCGAGATTCTGACAATCTAGCGCACCAGTTGGACAGAATTTGGCACGATATCCTTCAGGACTCTGCCAATCAAAGTCAAGGCGAATAACTGCTTGCATACAGGCCAAATGTGGAACAACACGTTATTGATCTAATCAGTTTGTGAGGCTCTTCCCCTTGAATAAATGAACCAGTTTTTCTGAAACTGTAATCATTTGTTTGCCTATACATGTATACCACATCTATCGATTTCTGTGTCGTCTGGATAATGCCTTCGTATCCTTCTTTTTTTTTTCTTAGAGTGTGACTCAAAAGGGGCATTTTAAAAGAAACGAACCGGAGGCTGTAAAATGACGACTGCTGAAAGAATCATAATTTCATTGGATACGGCAGAAGGTGTAGTCCCTATAAGAGTGCTGAGGCTCCAAATTCCTCGCTAAGAGGAACATCGAAGCACGCCATGTGATAACAGCACAGGCAAGTGCATACGTTGACCTTCCGCTGCTCTCAGTCGTACTGAAAACAATAATATGAAGCTTCAAAACAAGAGGAGTATGACGCAGTGCGTTTCTTGCTGGGAACGGAAATGCATCGAAGAATGGCTCCAGTATACGAAAAGCAGTGGATGTCCGTCGCAAGGGTCAAGGTATGGCACAAGAGATTCAACGAAGGACAGACGTCGTTGGGCGAAGACGCACGATCTGGTACGCCACTCCGCATTACCGATACTGTTGTCCAGCAGGTCAATGCCCTCATTACTGAAAATCGACGAGATACGGTGACAGCCATTGCCCCATGGTTGGATTGACCGTGGTAATTGCAGCTTACATGCAGTGCTTACCGTACACTTGTGACATTCTTCGATAAATTTTCATTCCCCATACTCCTTCCGCTCTAATGAAACGAATACCACCCGTCTGCTCTTCTTTTGAAGCCTCTATTTCTCTGTTTCCAGCACGAGCGAGTGCAGTGGTCAGTCGACGCGCGCACGTGATGCTCTGTCGTCATGTGGATGTGCACCCAATTCCCTTTAGCGGCGATTTCGGGGTCTCAGCGGTCTTATAGGTACAAAATGGTTCAAATGGCTCTGAGCAAAAAAAATGGTTCAAATGGCTCTGAGCACTATGGGACTTAACATCTATGGTCATCAGTCCCCTAGAACTGAGAACTACTTAAACCTAACTAACCTAAGGACATCACACACATTCATGCCCGAGGCAGGATTCGAACCTGCGACCGTAGCGGTCGCACGGTTCCAGACTGTAGCGCCTAAAACCGCTCGGCCGCTCCGGCCGGCGGGTCTTATAGGTTATACATCTTCTTCCCTAGGCCAAAACATTACGATCTCTTCGGCAGTTTTCATTTTACAGCCCCCCTTTCTTTTTGCATGCCCTTATACATTTCAACCATTTCCACAAGTCTTGAAAACAAAATTCCGACGCCGGAAACCACTGTGAACAAATGAATCGATAGAGACCCGTGGACTAAACGTGGAGTCGCAGCTTATCACTAAGCACGCGCGACGTCGCCTAGGCTCTCTCTCTCTTTCTGTACATGGGCTCACTACAGCAGACATAAGCTACTTAGTGCAGACAAAGTACTGGCTGAGCGAAATGCCGCGGTACAGTACGGTGTTCGATACTGACAGCGACAAAGCGGCTTCAAAGTTTAACGTCGTGGCGAGTACTTTTAGAACGAATTATTCGTCGCCTTCTGCGGTGCACATCTAAATTATTGACGCCTTTCTAACTAGCCACAGGTTACGTTGTCGGTCCACCTGATATGAGCGGCACAAATGGAAAATGCATTGATTATTAATGAAGTATTATCGTCTCTCACACAGCGGTGGCCAAAAATATGCAAATACCCAAACCCAACACGTTACCACGCCTAATACGGTGTACGAAAACCGTTGTCATTCAAAACAACTTCCAGTCGTCTCGGAATGGGTAAATAGATGTCTTTTACGGTCTTCAGGGGGATCTTCCATCATTCCTTCAACAAAATGTTGGCAACTTCAGGTAACGATGATGGACGCGAGACAGCGATCACGTACCCTTCTCTCCAATGTAGACGACCAAACTCTCAATAGCGCTGAGATCTGGTGGTTGTGGTGACCAGGGGAGATGTGGAAATTTATTCTCGTGCTCACAGTATCAGTCCAGGAGGATGCGAGCTCTAACAGGGGCGCTGTGGTCGTGGAACAAAGCATTGGGGAACAAACACTGTATTGTGGGATGGACCTGATCAGCGAAAATGGTCACATATTCCTTGGCAATAATGCGACTTTGCAGAGTACCCATGGTTCCCATGGAACACCACAATATGGCTGCCCAAATGAACCACCGTCCTGTCTCGTTCTTGGGTCTTTCATTTGGCCGGATGTTGGAAATACTATGAAACTAGACCCGTGCGACGAAATGCGTTCTGTCATTGCTGCATAGTCCAGGTCTCATGGCTTCGGCACCACGTTTTGCTATTACGAACATTGGCATCACTGATGAATGGCTTTGGAGTTCCAGCTCGCCCTCAAGTTCCGTACTTACGGAAGTCTTTTCGTGTTGTTTTGGTGCTGATAGTGTCCGCGAGTGCGACATTCAGCTCTGCAACAACTTTTACAGCTGTCAGCTTCTTATTTTTGGTCACAATCTTCTTCAGTGACCGACTCCCACCATCGCTCAACACACACGTTCGCCCGCGTTGTGACTTAGCGGATGATGTTTCTCTTCTTTCCCTGTATGTGGTGTAAATTTTCGATACGATGCCTCTTGAAACAGCTAACACTTCGGTTCCCTACGTTACGCAAACACCCACCATAACGGCACCCACAATGTGCCCAAGTTCGAATTCACTTAGCTCCTACATAACGCACTCAGAACCATGTCACTGAACGTACACAGCTGTTTCTTATTGTGTAGCTGTATTGTCTGTTGATAAATATCTGGCGAGAGAACACTACTGTGACGCCCTCTGTTCTATAGGCACCTACTGCATTAAGACATCGACGTGAACAGCTTGGAGAATGCAGTCTAGACACCCAACCATGTGCTGACAGACGAATTACATTCCTACAAACTCTCTTCCGGTGCCATGCGCAGGAAGACTATTAGACATACACTCGGTAACGGATTGCCTAACATATTAGGATATCAAACACAAGTCGAATAAACTTTCATGCCACCACTCTCAGAGCTCAATGGGCCTTATGGCTCGAACTACACATTTCCGAAGAGAGGTTAGCACTTGAAAAATGAGCTGTTTTGCCAATAGAGTGTACGATCTGATTTCTTAAATTTTCGCCACGTGTTTAATACATGTCGTGTTTTCAGATCTCCAGCATGGTTTATGCTTCTGTTTTCTCGCACTATGTTACAACTAACCTGGTAGTCAGGTACCGCGAAAAGTACTCAGTGCGTTCCCGCTGCCTGTAAGCAAATCAGGTAGATGGCAATTTTTCTTCTTTTTTCTGGCTTTTTTCCCCACATCTTCAAGGGATCCGCTTATTAATCCGGATTTGGCAATGTCAGTGACAGAGGATGGCCGAATAGTCTTCCCGTTACTCACCCCTTCTCCTCCGGGATGGAATATGTATACCATATCTATTTGCGTTTAGTGTAATCCCATGTGAAAGTACGATAACGTTTTCGAAATATTTGCGAATCTTGTAACAGACGGGGCGTGGGTATCAGCCAAGAATTCACCTAGCTGGATGTGAGAAACCGCCTAGAAACCACCTTCTAAATGACCAGCACACCAACCCTTGTCGTTAATCCGCCAGTTGGATTCGATCAGAAATTGATGCCCCTGTCCAAATCCCATAAGCGGTGTGCTAACGCGTACGGCTATTCGGGCGGGTAACTGGGCAGGCTGAAATCTAATGCATATAAACGGTTATCACGAACCAGGCTGCACAGCTAGAAACATGCCTCTAACAGTGTGTTATTGCTTCCAGAAGTAAGTGTTCCAGGTGACTGGCAAAATAATCTCAGTGCTTCGACAATTATTTCCTCTCTGTCATTCATTTCTAACGCGTGCAACTCTTGCAGTTTCTGACTGCAATTGTTGGAACACATCGCTGTACAGAGATCAAAGAGCACCGTGAATTAAAATTGCTGCAGCAAGGCGTAAGCTGTACAACAACCACCTTATCGCTACTGCACCAATTAGTGAGAGAGAGGATGAATTCATTCTTATATGTAGGTTCTGGGATACGAGATACAGAGTACAATAAGGCCATTAATACGGTGCCCCGTACGTGGATTCCAGCCACATTAAAAGTGCCTCTTTGTGCAAGCAGACTTGATCGCCATTGTTATTTCTGAATAGAGAGTGGAGATGGGCAGCCGATGAAAGTGATCCCTCCTCCGCCCCCTCCCCCCTTCTGCCTCATGTAATATAATAATACAGGCGAGGTCACGGCTTAATTAGCCTGGCTTTCAACGCGAACTCGATTTAGAACAGAGCGCTCGCAGTGT
This sequence comes from Schistocerca cancellata, assembly GCF_023864275.1. Lineage (NCBI taxonomy): Eukaryota > Metazoa > Arthropoda > Insecta > Orthoptera > Acrididae > Schistocerca > Schistocerca cancellata. The sequence continues at coordinate 501,212,591 of NC_064630.1, read as the reverse complement.
CCGCTACTTTTATAGTCACAATTTTTGTTCAATTTATTTTACTTTTTAAAACCATGGAAGCGATCATAGTGGTCACCGGAGCGCGTACCCTGTGACAAAGAAGGAAGATTGCGGCTTAACGTACCGTCGTCATCGAAGTCTTTAGAGATGGACAACAATTCGGATTGCTTCAGGGATGGGGAACGAAATCGGCCGTGCCATTTCAAAGGAACCATCCCAGCATTTTCCTGGAGCGATTTCTAGAAATCACGGAAAAACTTAAATCTGGACGTCTGGACGCGGATTTGAACTCTCGAATGCGAGTCCGGTGTGCTGACCACTGCACCATCTCGCTCGGTGTACCCAGTGCAGTAAGGTACAGTGTGGTATCGAATATGTTTTCAGCCTCACACTGTAAAACTGTTTTGTGGGGTGTACTTTGTATGAGTAGCTCTCGAAGAACCATTACAATGAAGTAACACCTACAACTAACAGCAGAAAAAGCTGAGATCATGAAATAATATATCAAGGAAACTGGCTGGTGCTAGCTGTGGAGCTAATGCAAACACCTTAAGAACTATAGAGCACGCACTGGCGTATCCTGTAACCAAATACTATTCTCGTATTAGGATTAGAAGTAGCCATATCAGCAAAATAGATATGCATCCAAACGACGCTATGTTATTGTGACACGAAGGCTCATGTGCACATCAGGTAGAGTACAGTCTTTCTTCGCCTCGGCATTAGGAGGGGGAGGTTGGGGGACTCAACGACACGGCAGCCCTTTATCCCGAGGGAAAGATCACCGACCACGTTTTGACAGCAGGATGAGTGGACCTTAGGCCGTCCTGGAGGAACTGGAAAGAGAGAAAATCTCTGCCTCTGTCCCAGATCTAACCCAGGGCCGAAATCTAGTGCTGTAACCACAAGAGGATCACTGTTACTTTCACCACAAACTAACATTCAATAATGACGGTGCACCGATTCTATTAAATAATTTCTTTCTTAGATGTTACAGTTCACATCACGTTGGATGGGGCCCAGTTTTCCTCCAGACTGAAGTGTTTCCATAAATCACTGCCATATACACTCCTGGAAATGGAAAAAAGAACACATTGACACCGGTGTGTCAGACCCACCATACTTGCTCCGGACACTGCGAGAGGGCTGTACAAGCAATGATCACACGCACGGCACAGCGGACACACCAGGAACCGCGGTGTTGGCCGTCGAATGGCGCTAGCTGCGCAGCATTTGTGCACCGCCGCCGTCAGTGTCAGCCAGTTTGCCGTGGCATACGGAGCTCCATCGCAGTCTTCAACACTGGTAGCATGCCGCGACAGCGTGGACGTGAACCGTATGTGCAGTTGACGGACTTTGAGCGAGGGCGTATAGTGGGCATGCGGGAGGCCGGGTGGACGTACCGCCGAATTGCTCAACACGTGGGGCGTGAGGTCTCCACAGTACATCGATGTTGTCGCCAGTGGTCGGCGGAAGGTGCACGTGCCCGTCGACCTGGGACCGGACCGCAGCGACGCACGGATGCACGCCAAGACCGTAGGATCCTACGCAGTGCCGTAGGGGACCGCACCGCCACTTCCCAGCAAATTAGGGACACTGTTGCTCCTGGGGTATCGGCGAGGACCATTCGCAACCGTCTCCATGAAGCTGGGCTACGGTCCCGCACACCGTTAGGCCGTCTTCCGCTCACGCCCCAACATCGTGCAGCCCGCCTCCAGTGGTGTCGCGACAGGCGTGAATGGAGGGACGAATGGAGACGTGTCGTCTTCAGCGATGAGAGTCGCTTCTGCCTTGGTGCCAATGATGGTCGTATGCGTGTTTGGCGCCGTGCAGGTGAGCGCCACAATCAGGACTGCATACGACCGAGGCACACAGGGCCAACACCCGGCATCATGGTGTGGGGAGCGATCTCCTACACTGGCCGTACACCACTGGTGATCGTCGAGGGGACACTGAATAGTGCACGGTACATCCAAACCGTCATCGAACCCATCGTTCTACCATTCCTAGACCGGCAAGGGAACTTGCTGTTCCAACAGGACAATGCACGTCCGCATGTATCCCGTGCCACCCAACGTGCTCTAGAAGGTGTAAGTCAACTACCATGGCCAGCAAGATCTCCGGATCTGTCCCCCATTGAGCATGTTTGGGATTGGATGAAGCGTCGTCTCACGCGGTCTGCACGTCCAGCACGAACGCTGGTCCAACTGAGGCGCCAGGTGGAAATGGCATGGCAAGCCGTTCCACAGGACTACATCCAGCATCTCTACGATCGTCTCCATGGGAGAATAGCAGCCTGCATTGCCGCGAAAGGTGGATATACACTGTACTAGTGCCGACATTGTGCATGCTCTGTTGCCTGTGTCTATGTGCCTGTGGTTCTGTCAGTGTGATCATGTGATGTATCTGACCCCAGGAATGTGTCAATAAAGTTTCCCCTTCCTGGGACAATGAATTCACGGTGTTCTTATTTCAATTTCCAGGAGTGTACTTTCGTTCATAGAGCGACCGAATTATTCGTTGTATCTAAATGCGTCGGCAATATTTTGTGATAATGTTATGGCTTTGCACGTGTGCCATTGCGGTCCGTACATACGAGTAAATACGTTTGGTGTCGGCGGTGATCGTGAAGTTCTTCACAGGAAAACGCAGGACATTATTTGTTGGGTTTTTAACTTTTCTGAATGTTGATCTGAAAGCGAGGCTCCTATTGCCGACCGGTCAAACACAAGAGAACGACGTCTTCAATAATAACCGCTTGGCTGCTGTTCTAAACAATTTATTTAACGACCGGTATTGTAGCCTAGATGCAACATAATCAGATTAAAACTAATAAATTACAAATAGCGTTCGCTACAATTGTGATAGGTTTATAGTTGTAATCAATAGTTAGACGAGAACAAGTGAATCATGACTTAGTACTGCAACATGGACGGGGCCGACTATTCCTTCTCTATGAATAAACTACGCAATTTTCAGATCGTCAGGTAAGGGGAAACAACGAGTCCACGGTTCCTAGAGCGTGCCTAAAAATGTTTGCAACTATAAGAACAGTCAAGAAAGAATATGATAAAAGACTAATTATGGGCTAGAAAACCAAGCCAAAAATTAAATTTAAAGACATGTACCATGAATGCAAACAGAGGATAACAGGTCGAACATAACCGGTTAACCATTAGATAGAGGAATCCATCCAGAGTGCCCAAAAATTAGTGAACATATGCAAAGTATCAATAAGAACTCGACACTCCATAAACAGAACAGACTGCAGTGCATGGAGATACTGGCGAGAGAATGTCTAGGCTATGGACTGACCGATGAGTCGTGTCGATGGCGGAAGTTGGCTGTACGCATGCGCAGAGGGGCAATACGACCTACGGAAATTAGCGTGGCATGGTGACATTAGTAGACAAAAAATGTTGAGATCTTGCCCCGAATAACATAATAGAATAATTAGAGGTGCAAAATAACCTTGAGTAGAAAGTAATGCAATTTGTCCTATGTAAAGCACCCACTGAGAATAAAACTGGCCAAAATCATCATCAGAATATAAAAGTATAGATTATCATTTGAGACATGCTTACTTGAGCATGAGGAACCGTGGAGTAATACTTTCCGCTTGCCTGACGATTTGCTAAATTCGTCGTTATTCATAGACAAGGAATGTTCGGTCCCGTCCACGGTGCAACTAATGTCATGATTCATCATATAAGTAATTTTCTCTATTCTCACTATTAATTGTAACTGTAGTACACCACAATTGTAGCGGACGCTTTTTGTATTTTAAAAAATTTATTCGAATGATGCGGCTTCTTGGCTACGAAACGAATCGTTTAACACATTATTTACAAGAGCAGCCGAACGGCTATTATATGAGATGTCTACTTATGGCTGCGGTTATCTTCATTCAAGACAGTGCGTAACATACGAATGAACTGTAGAAGTAGTTGAGAAAGATGTACAGAGAATTATAAGAGAATGTATCAAAGCTGTAGAAACGATAGGAAAAGGCGGTATAGTATTAGTCGAAAGCATCCTGTCACATTCAAAAGTCTGCTGTATATCAAAGCATTTGCATCAAATGTCTAGCGGTGATATTTCGCATCATGAGAAACAATTTACGTTAGAGAGAACATTTTCGCTGATGCTTCCTGGTGACGTTAGGCGTCGTTTTGTGCTGATTATGCCCCTGAGCAGCGGCAGGGTGTAGGCCATATGCTGCGTGCGTGTACAATACGTGTTCCTTATAATCCAGTAACCTGCTACAGATGAAGGGGCTGGGGTAAGCGAAATTACAGTTCCTGATTCGCTTTTAAAATATGTTTCTCCACTGAAAGACACTCATTTGTATGGTTTCCTTGTTCAAACTCACTCTGACAATTTACTGAAGTAGCTTCTAAGCAGCACATCTGGTTAGAAGACCTTGCTAGTTTGACGAAATCTCCTCGTCCCAGAGACGGCGAATACTAAAGGGCGCTTAGTGTCTCCAGGAAGCGTCAGCCGGCTGTTTGCCTCTGACAAAAGTTGTTTCCCATGATGTGTTATATAATGTCTAGCTGTTTGATTCAAAGACTTTCAGACGCCCTTTGTTTGTGACACTTTTAATAGAACGTTAAAGAACGGCGTCAGAAAGGAAACAAAAATAAAGTGTAAAATTTTAGGGTTGTGACCTCTCTGTTGTAAGGGAGTGAAACCCGGGTTCTCATAAAGAGGTATAAGAGCACATACAGGCAACTGAAATGACAATCCTAACAACGGTGAACGGTTGCACGCGCCAAGACCAGATTAGCAGTGAAAAAGTTAGAGAAGAATGGAATGTTGAGAGGATAACAATACAATAGAGAAATACAGAAACAGGTTGAAAGAACATGGGAGCAGAACGCCAGGCGAAAAACTCACGAAGGAACTGTTGAGTTACAGGCTGTGAAGAAGAAGAACCGTCGGTAGGCAAAAAATTGACATGGGTTCAACCGTAACCTTTGTAGACGAGACAGGCAATTAGTCTACTCCCTTGATGTGAAGATGCTGATGACGATGATGATGATTATGAATAAAAAAATTTGAGGTGTTAAGGCGTTGTAAGTTGTTATTACGAGGGTACTGTAATATTCCCATTTTAGTTCATTGTACATTTATTCATTCACAGAATTTGCATCTTCTGGCAATACGAGTGGAAGATCAGTTATGTACGAAACAACAAGGGACCCATAATACAATGCTGTCTGACTGCTACAAACTCTGAATGCCTATTGCTGTGTTTTTAAGTAATACACTCTGCTTTCTGTCACGCTGTGATAATTTCCTCACCAGGAAATTGTGATTCACAAAATCAAGTCACAAAATATTCCTGATGATAATGAATTCGTCTCATTGATCCTAGTAAAACATCCGCGTAGGTAAATATACGCTATGCTACACATTCAACAGCTCCGAATTCAGTCAGATCATTCCTTAAGGGACGGACTACCGCAAATTCAACAAACTTCTTTGTAAGTTATGTATTAAGTTACAAGCAGCAGACTAGTCAGAGATAAGAACAATTTCTCTCTCGGAGAGAGCACTCTCTGCAGTTAATTTCTGAGCCCGTTTTAGGAGTGTCGACGGTGACGCAGAGATTGTTGCGTTAAGAGTCGTCCAATTATTTGGCTAGCGTCTCCAGCGCCCGTCGAAGCGAAAGGCGTGGCCTTAAGCCTGCATCAGCGCGCAGACCCTCTGTTTTTATTTCTGCCTCTTTGCAGCGAGGCACAGCCTTAAGCGCCGGCTGATTAAAAAGGGGCGGCGTTGCGTGACACTGGAAAACTGCGGGGAGAGAGAGAGAGAGAGAGAGAGAGAAAGAGAGAGAGAGAGAGAGAGAGAAAGAGAAATAGAGAGAGAGAGAAAGAGAGAGAGAGAGAGGAACGTTGGCAGCTGGCGGTGGGCGGACTGCAGGATGGGCAGATCTGTGATCTCTCCAGCCGTAGGGGGACGGCTTTATCTGACTGTGAGTGCGCTCCTCCGCAGGCAAGTCTCATTTCAACCGGCTCGAATTAATTATTGCACGGAGATGCGACACACACAGCCGCCGCCCTGGACAACGCGCCAGCGGGCGCTGTAAAAAGAGGAGCAATAGGAGTGGAGACGAAGCGGACAGAGGGCTGTACGGGGCAGAGATGCGAGATATCGGCGAGCACCATAAACCGGAAGCATAGCCGCGGTGGGCAGCGGCGCGGAACGCGCGATAAAAGAAACGCGCCACGACGGTTCTGCTCCTACCCCCTCCGCTCCTTTGTCCTCATCCGCAACGTTATTGGCTCTGCTTTGTGCCTTTTTTATTCTGCTGCCAAGCTGCGAGCCTGTCTGTCGTTTCGTCGCTACAGCAATCTGCCCGACACTTTGTAATGTAAGTCGTGTCTTCGAAGGAGGAGGAGGAAGGGGAAGAGGAGGTTACGGTCAAGCAGCTGTTGACTGCGTGATGGGATATTTGGATCAATTTATGCATGATAATATCCTATGCAATTTGTGAGGGTTCCACACTTTGTTAGCGCTGGGAGTGTCTGGAGCGATCACGCGGTCTCTTACCTGCTGGGTGAATCCATCGTGTCGATGGCATCTTGGAAGACTTGACAAGAAAAAAAATTACAGAAATCGTGGAACTAGCTACATCTATAATAAGAACAATCGATTCAAACCTCAATGAGTATACAGTGCCCGACAATTACAAACACAATTTGAACAGTTCTCGGGTATCCGACCGGGTAGCGTCGTAATTTCCCCACAATATTTCGGCAGACGTACACGCTGCCATCTTCATGTGGTTTCTGACGAATGCTGCGCTGTTCCCCTCGGCGCCCTATGTATACTAACCGTTACCCCCTCCACCATTCCTCTCCTGGTGTCTTCGGTGCGGCCGGAGCGGCGGCTACTGGAGGTGGTGGGGGAAGCGGCCCCTGGGTCTGAACTGGGGTCTGCAGTCCCCCTGCTGCCGCCGTCGGGGGCGGTCCTCGACCTCTGGGACTGCATCTTTCTCTCCAGGCTGTGTGCAGGATTCCAAGCCTGACTAAGTTGAAGGCCGCTGTTTTTATTAATTAGATCGTCCTGTAGTCGGATTTCGATGGCCTCTTTAGTAACGCAGTCCCAGAAGTAGGAGGATTGACAGAGTATTTTTGTTTTTTCATAGTCCATAGTATGTCCAGTCTTTATACAATGGTCAGCCACGCCTGATTCAGTGGCCTGGCGTAATTCGGTATGGCGCTTGTGTTCGCAGTACCTCTCTTCTACAGTGCATACTGTCTCCCCAATGTATGATTTTCCGCACTGACGGGGAATTTGATAAACGCCTGGTTTTCGAAGGCCTAGGTCATCTTTCACTGAACCCAGTAGAGTCCAGGTTTTTGCAGGCGGTCGGAATACACATTTCACATAGTCTTTCCCCCGGATTTTACCGATTTTTCTTGAGGTGTTTCCGACAAACGGAATGCATGCCAATGACATGTGTTCTTCTGTTTCTTCATCTTGTTCTCTTGGCGCTGTCTGTCTAAGTTTGCTTCTGGTTGTACCCATTTTCCCGAAATGTTGTCTCGAGATGCTGCAGTTCTGTTGGAAGGCTCTCCTGATCGCAGATCGATCGTGCCCTGTGTACACGTGTACCTAAATTCCTTCAGTAGCCACCACAACGCGAAGGCGTTTTGCGCTGCTGCTACGGTCGCAGGTTCGAATCCTGCCTCGGACATGGATGTGTGTGATGTCCTTAGGTTAGTCAGGTTTAAGTAGTTCTAAGTCTAGGGGACTGATGACCTCAGCAGTTAAGTCCCATAGTGCTCAGAGCCATTTGAACCATTTTTCAGATGATGTAAAGAGTAAGGCCACGGAGCAGGAGCAGCGTATGACTGGAAACGAGTGATATGGAGTGACGAATCACGCTGTGTCAATCCGATGCAAGTGCCTTGGGTTTGACGAATACCTGAAGAAATTTACCTGCCATAATGGGTAGTGGCAAAGTGAAGTACGAAGGAAGTGCTGTTACGGTATGACGGTGCTTTTCGTGATTAGAATGCAGCTCCGTTATTGCCCTTTAGAAAACGATAAATGCTTAAGAATACGAACACATTTTATACAGTGTACAGAAGAGGAAATGTTCGGAAACGATGACTATTTGTATCAGAATGACAATGTACCCAGCGATAAAGTAGCATCTGTGTGGCGATAGTTTGTGGACAACGTCATTGCCGAACTAGACTGCATTTCCGATGTGAACGCAATGGAGCGTCTTCGTGAAGGAAGGACGAAAGATGAGGGTTTAAAGTCGCAACGCAACGAGGTCATTAATGACGGAGTACAAGCTGGACTGTTTCAAGAATTGGAAAGGAAATTGGCCGTGCCCTCTCCAACGAACCATCTTGGCATTTCCCTGGTGCGATTTAGGGACAGCACAGATAACCTAAATCTGAATGGCCGGACGCGGACTTGAACCGTCGTCTTCTCGAATGGAACGCCTTTGCGATTAGTTAGGGCGTCGGATTCGCTCCAGGCCCTAGCTTCCAGCACACTACTTTCTCTGGTTTCGGTTCTTGATCAAGAATGGGCCGCCATTCCTTGACAGACTATCAGACGGTTCGTTGAAAGTATCGGCAGCAGAGTTCAAGCCATCATAAAGTCCAAGGAGGGATACACTCCTTATTAAAGTCCAATAATAGGTGTCCGTATACTTTTTATGAGCCGACCGCTGTGGCCGAGCGGTTCTAGGCGCTTCAGTTCGGAACCGCGCTGCTGATACGGTTCCAGGTTAGAATCCTGCCTCGGGCATGGTTGTGTGTGATGTCCTTAGGTTAGTTAGGTTGAAGTAGTTCTAACTCTAGGGGACTGATGACCTTATATGTTAAGTCCCATAGTGCTTGGAGCCATTTGAATCATATTTGAACTTTTTATCAGGTAATGTATTTGTTCTTGTTACAAATCTGTAGTGAAATAATATGAAATTTTGGTATGAACAAGCTACTTCTCGGCTATTACAGCAGATTTTTTTCTAAAGCTTTATTTCCGCTTTTCAGGATCTATACGCGTTGAACGGAGGAATTTTTGCTCACTAAAGTCTAAAATATAGGAATCAGCGATTTAATAGGACCCTTATAGGATCATTCGTCGTCCGTCTGTGTGTCCGACTATTAAGACCACTCTCTCTCAGGAACAAGGTACCAAGTTGAAATTTATATCACACACTAATGTCTATATTTAAGCTTCTAAGTCCGTGAAATCAAAACTACGGCCATATAAGTCACATACTTTGATACTCGCAAACTAATTCATCAAAAGCTTTAGATAAACTACATGCACTTACACACACACACACACACACACACACACACACACATATATATATATATATATATATATATATATATATATATATATATATATATATAACGCGGAACACTTTGAGCTACCGTGCTGGTACCACTAGACCACCGTACCAAAAACTGTATATAATATATCTTCCTCGCGTTCGTTACGTGGACTGGCTGCCCTCTTTAATAATAATAATAATAGTAATAATAAAGAGCTGAATGAAGTATTCAACGATCAACTTAAGAAGGTGACGTGTGACAGCCGCCCTGACCACACTACTAGGACAATGACGAAGCAGGAAAAGCGGCATACCGTGTGCCAGGAAACTGAACGGTCTTGGGACCGAAGCTCGGTCGGAACACCGATTTTGCCGACTACGTTTTAACGGTGACTTCACCTCCCAGTGATGTGAGGAATCGCTAGAAACATGATGTGATTGAAATTCCACGCTGAACTCTAGGACACCTTTCCAGGTTGGATTACTGTGGTAGGTTAGAAACACGCAAATCGGCGACTTGGAGTCCAACGAAGACTAGTGCTAGACCATTGAGAAACACTGAATTATTATTATTATTATTATTATCTAAATACGTAATTAACTATGTACAGAAATCTGAGAGCCAGAGTCCTACTCGCACTAGTCCGTTTTATTTATTTATTTACTTTAATTTTCAATAAACTTCTCTCTGCAGTCAGCTCGCGCTATACGTGATAATGCCATCAATGCTTCGGCTAAATATTGCAGGAAGCCTTCATTATGGTGAATCACTTTCATGAAAGCTTCCTGCAGTAGCAGTCGTAACATCGGTGCTTTTATCACGTATGATGCGGACATCAGTCATCAGTGAACTCTGATCGCTTAGTGGTCCTACAACACACACCTTGCTTTGTCTGCTCCATTAGGATCACAATCGAAAGTGTCTTCAGGAACAACATTAATAGAAAACAAAGTAGGATAGACACCAGACTCTTGCCTTGTAAATTACCTTGTGTCTCTATCCCGCCAACCTCTTACAAATAAGCGTTTATGCCAAGTCATAATAGATTCCACCAATCTTGAACAACAACGTATTAACTTCGCTGATGTGTCCTTCACTACGACATTACGACCACTGCCCACCGACTTGTGGCGCTGGAGACTCAAGACGCGGATAGGGAAGTACGCGATTGGGGCAGAGAGTATCGACGACACGCGCCGAATAGGAGAAAATCCATTGGCATAAGGTACTCTGACAAAAGGAAAGACTGTTATGTCCCGGCGCCTGGGAACGACCATCTGCGTGAGCTGACCGATTCCAATTGTGACTTGTTATTTGTAGCCATAGGATACTACATTTTTTCGTTTTGTGAGGTATGCAGTTTTATATTTTTGAACATTTAAAGCAAGTTGGTCTTTGCAGCTTTTCGAAATCTTATCAAGAGCTGACTGAATATCTGTGCAGTTTCTTGAACATGACGCCATTATACACTGAGGTGACAAAAGTAATGGGATAACAATAAGCACATATACAGATCACGGTAGCATCGCGTACACAGGGTATAAACGGACAGTGCACTGGTGGAGCTGTCATTTGCTCTCAGGTGATTCACGTGAAAAGATTTCCGACGTGATTATGGCCTCACGACGGGAATTAACAGACTTTGAACGTGGAATGCAAGTTGAAGCTAGACGCATGGGAAAGAGTTAGGGAATTCAGCATTCCGAGATCCCCAGTGTCAAGAGTGTGCCCAGAATAACACATTTCAGGCATTACCCCTCATTACGGACAATGCAGTGGCCGACGGCCTTCACCTAACGACCGAGAGCAGCGGCGTTTGTGCAGAGTTGTCAGTGCTAACAGACAAACAACGTGAAATAACGGCAGAAATCAATGTGAGATGTAAGACGAACGTATATGTTGGCACAGTGAGGCGAAATTTGGCGTTAATAGGCTATGGCAGCACATTGTATGCAGCGCCTCTGCTGGGCTCGCGACTCTATCGGTTGGACCCTAGACGACTGGAAAACCGTGGCCTGGTCAGAAGAGTCCCGACTACAGTTGATAAGAACTGATGGTAGAGTTCGAGTCTGGTACAGACCAGACGAAGCCATGAGCGCAAGTTGTCACCATGGCACTGTGCAAGCTGGCGGTGACTGCATAATGGTGTGCCCTGTGTTTACATAGAACAGGGTGGCTGCTCTGGTCAAACTGAACCCATCAGTGACAGGAAATTGTTATGTTCGGCTACGTGGAAATCATTTTCAGCCATTCACGGATTTGATGTTCCCGAACAACGGTGGAATCTTTATGGATCACAATTCAACATGTCACCGGGTCACAGTTGTTCGCGATTGGTTTGAAGATTATCCTGGACAATTTGTATGGAGTGTAGCCATGTATGGAAGTGAAACATGGACAATAAATAGTTTGGACAAGAAGAGAATAGAAGATTTGGCCACCAAGATCGTCTGATATGAATCCCATCGAACATTTACGGGACATAATGGAGGCAGCTCAAATGGATCAAATGGCTCTGAGCACTATGGGACTTAACATCTGAGGTGATCAGTCCCCTAGAACTTAGAACTACTTAAACCTAACTAACCTAAGGACATCACACACATTCATCCCCGAGGCAGGATTCGAACCTGCGACCGTAGCAGCTGCGCGGTTCCGGACTGAAGCGCCTGTAGAGGCAGCATGGCTCAGTATTTCTGCAGGAGGCTTGCAACGACTTGTTGAGTCCATGCCACGTCAAGTTGCTGCACTACACAGGGAAGAAATAGGTCCGATACGATATTAAGAGGTATCCCTTGAGTTTTCACACCTCAGTCTTCATAACTACATCATCTGCGAAAAATCTGAGGTTACAATTAGCATTGTCTGCAAGGACATTAATGTAAAACATGAACAGCTGGGATCTAGAGCACAACAGAAGTTACGTCTACATCTGTCGGTTGCTCTCCATCCAAGATAACGTTATGCGTCCTCCTTACAGAACAATTGTGGTTGATACCACATACGATCGTACTTTTGATAATAACCATAACTGTAATACCGAGACAAGTGCTTTTCGGAAGTCGAGAAATAATGTATCTGCTTGAATGCCTTGATCTGTGGCTTTCAGGATGTCATTATCTCCTCTGTCTACTCTTCTTTTGATTCTCTTTTCCAATCCTGTTTCTCTGTATGTTTATGTTGTATTATAGTTATCAGAATGTATGTAAGATAATAATTCAATATTAATAATTTATATGCTTTCACGTATTGTTCATGCCACGTAAAAGTAAATTTCCATACACTGCAAACTGAGTCTGGTCAATTAACAGAGAAGGCCAGTAGGCCTATATCAGAACCTCGAAAATAAACGGTAAAGCAGACAATAAATTAGAGTGTATATTAGCATCTGCACTTTTTGCCGCGAACAGAGTAAACTTCACTGCCAGGATTTTTTATTTAACTGTTAATGAATTGTGGGATCTACCACGTCATATTCCAAGACGTGTATGGGACATCATTTGAAGCTACACCAGCGCTGATCACTATAGCGGATAAAATCTTCCCATTCCAATGTCTTTTCGTAACAGAAATGTATCATTGCACATTATCCACGCAAGTCCTATCAGTGTTAATCGGCGAGAGAAAATTGTAGCTATTATTGAAGACTTAGAAGAACAAGACAAATTCATGAAGTATGGTGCACTTGTTATCAGAATACAATACACTGAAATTGCATACCACATCTTACTTCACGTACAGTACAGTATTTACTATATTGAGTACGTTCAGTACAATCACTTTCCGAGATGTCACGCTCCGTTCTCATTTCCAGAGGATGAAACTGTTTGTTGTGCTTTCTTGCAGCATGTCGTCTTCGGTGAAACATACGCTGACACCCGAGCATTATGCTGGGAACCAGCATGTTCTATTGACTGTGCAGTTATGCTCTGGGTTTTGTGGGCAGGACTCATTCCAGCCCCGAATAAAACGTAATTAGGTCAGTAACTGATTCGGATTAGCTATAATGAATTCCCATTTATAATACTCGTAATAGGTATGTAATTAAATACTAAAATTCGAAATGGGGCTTCTAATTTTGCCGCTGTAGTCATTAACATAGAGAAGAGCAAAGTTTGCGAGGATTTAGCAATCAACTTAACGAAGTTGTGCATGGTTTCCATCGTACTAGGGTAGAACCATTCTTGTTACCGATGCTGAAGGTAGGTCGTCAGACTGCGATCGACAACTAAATTTCAGAATGAAGTCTTAACTGCTTATTTTCAAATAATCTAACTTGCGAATACCAATGAATGCACGCATTGCTCACCTCACGTTGTTCCGGTTTGGTTACTGGAACCATTTCTTTTCCACAAGAAATTGAAAACGTATACGTGAGTCGAAACAAGGCCCCGGGAGTAGACAACATTCCATTAGAACTATTGACGGCCTTGCGAGAGCCAGTCCTGACAAAACTCTACCGTCTGGTGAGCAAGATGTACGAGACAGGTGAAATACCCTCAGACTTCAAAAAGAATATAATAATTCCAATCCCAAAGAAAGTAGGTGTTGACACATGTGAAAATTACCGAACAATCAGTTTAATAAGTCACAGCTGCAAAATACTAACGCGAATTCTTTACAGACGAATGGAAAAACTGGTAGAAGCTGACCTCGGGGAAGATCAGTTTGGATTCCGTAGAAATGTTGGAACACGTGAGGCAATACTGACCTTACGACTTACCTTAGAAGAAAGATTAAGGAAAGGCAAACCTACGTTTCTAGCATTTGTAGACTTAGAGAAAGCTTTTGACAATGTTGATTGGAATACTCTCTTTCAAATTCTAAAGGTGGCAGGGGTAAAATACAGGGAGCGAAAGGCTATTTACAATTTGTACAGAAACCAGATGGCAGTTAGAAGAGTCGAGGGGCATGAAAGGGAAGCAGTGGTTGGGAAGCGAGTGAGACAGGGTTGTAGCCTGTCCCCGATGTTAGTCAATCTGCATATTGAGCAAGCAGTAAAGGAAAGAAAAGAAAAATTAGGAGTAGGTATTAAAATCCACGGAGAAGAAATAAAAACTTCGAGGTTCGCCGATGACATTGTAATTCTGTCAGAGACAGCAAAGGACTTGGAAGAGCAGTTGAACGGAATGGACAGTGTCTTGAAAGGAGGATGTAAGATGAACATCAACAAAAGCAAAACGAGGATAATGGAATGTAGTTGAACTAAGTCGGGTGATGCTGAGGGAATTAGATTAGGAAATGAGACACTTAAAGTAGTAAAGGAGTTTTGCTATTTGGGGAGCAAAATAACTGATGATGATCGAAGTAGAGAGGATATAAAATGTAGACTGGCAATGGCAAGGAAAGCGTTTCTGAAGAAGAGAAATTTGTTAACATCGGGTATAGATTTAAGTGTCAGGAGGTCGTTTCTGAAAGTATTTGTATGGAGTGTAGCCATGTATGGAAGTGAGACATGGACAATAAATAGTTTGTACAAGAAGAGAATAGCAGCTTTCGAAATGTGGTGCTACAGAAGAATGCGGAATATTAGGTGGGTAGATCACGTTACTAATGAGGAAGTATTGAATAGGATTGGGGAGAAGAGAAGTTTGTGGCACAACTTGAGAAGAAGAAGGGATCGGTTGGTAGGACATGTCCTGAGGCATCAAGGGATCACCAATTTAGTATTGGAGGGCAGCGTGGAGGGTAAAATTCGTAGAGGGAGACCAAGAGATGAATACACTAAAAAGATTCAGAAGGATGTAGGTTGCAGTAGGTACTGGGAGATGAAGAAGCTTGCACAGGATAGATTAGCATGGAGAGCTGCATCAAACCAGTCTCAGGACTGAAGACCACCAACAACATCATACCGAACCAACTCAGAAATTGGGACACTGACATTCTTCTTGCTCTGCTCTACCAACTGACAAGTTGACCGCGTCTGTTAGTCATCACCGACTTCGTCGATTTATGATATGTGCAGGGATTGGCCAGAAATAAAGTGACAGATGTGGAAACTCAAGATAGCTAAGCATTTAGAATAAATAACATTTTTGGCCCAGGTCGGGCAAGCATGAATAATTTATGTTAGCATAGTTTCCACGAAGCGATTGGTGCAACGGAAAGAGTACAGAACGGCACTTCGAGGGTCGTTGGGTTGAATCGCTATGCGGGAAGCTTTTTATTTTTATTTTTAGTTGGTTTTGATTTACTTACATCATAAACACATCGAGATGATGCTTACCATCATAAGGCATTTATTAATACTTTCATAAAAGGCTTGAAAATGATTGGCTAAGGAAATTTTGGGCTTGCAGATAAGTTTCCAGGAAAAAAGTTTAAGGCTTACATGAAAACACCGTATGTGAAATTAGATTCTTTTATTATTTTACAGCTGAAATTGACACGTCATGGGTGATAATCATGGTTAAAAAAAAAAAAAGGGAAACCCTATTGTTCGCATGCAGATGACGAGGGCTGCTCGAAGGTAAAAATGAAGCACATGGAATACGAAGTTCTGTTCGCTTTAGTTACAATTCCATCTTGAAAATTTATTCGCAGCATTCTCGTAGAAGCTGTAAGTACAATCCTTTCTTGCAAATATTTTACAATTTCAAATTTTCTTTTGCCTTCCGTTTCCATGTCTTTTACGAAGGTAGTAATAAATAAAATATACTGACCATTATTTCCGTTTATTTGCAGTACGTATAAAGAAAAAACTTAAACTAAAAAAGTTTCCCCGTAGGGACTCGAACGCCCGACCTTCTGAGCACTGTTCTAAAATCTTCACGCTCCGTTAACTGTCGCTTGGATGCTACGCCAATATGAATGTCTCATGCGCCGCCCGATCGGCTCTACAAATGCAATTTCCTCTAAACGCTTGATCATCTGGAGCTCCCACTTCAGTCGGTTTCATCTCTGCACAAGCCTTGGGCATACCACAAATCTGAACGAAATCGGTGATCAGTAGGCGCCGTCTCATTGTGAGCTGATCTGGCAACACTTAATGGCCGGCCGCTGTGGCCGAGCGGTTCTAGGCTCTTCGGTCCGGAACCGCGCTGCAGCTGCGGTCGCAGGATCGAATCCTGCCTCGGGCATGGATGTGTGTGATGTCCTTAGGTTAACTAAGTTTAAGTAGTTCTAAGTTCTAGAGGACTGATGACCTAAGATGTTATGTCCCATAGTGCTCAGAGCCATTTGAACCATCAGAACGACTCAAAGCCTCCATTCGAAACTAATTCTGTGTAATCGTTCTACGCTTGAGAGTGGGTCTTCCAAGACGTTGTAGGACTAACAACTCTGGCGTAAGGGGACAACTCTGAATGCAACTCAACCTCAACCTCAAGTCTGCACCGCAGAATGATTTCCTTTAGTCTTAGCGCAGTAATCCAGACACTGTCATTCGGATTGTCACAAGTAATTAATATAATGTGTAGCTTCTTGGAGACCAGCCTGCTTGTTCCTCAAACAGCGGAGATTCCTCTCCCGCCATATTAAATTGGTGTGGAAGTTAGCAGCGTTTTTATTTTGCACATTGGTATTCCGATTGCAATGGGTTTATTTAGCGATTGCAATTTCTTATATGTTGTTCACTGTTGCTATTTTCGTATGCACATCATTTCGAGATAGCGAGTGGAGCTGTGGACGGTATAAAATGGAGTACCAAGTGGAGAAATGGGAACATTTCCAACATGTTCATCTGTTTAAGATCACTGGAATGAAATATTTTTCTCGTTATAAGGAGGATCGTTTTGACATTAGTGACTCTCCTCGTTCAGGATTACCTTCGGGGTTTGGTGAAGTTCGTTTAAATGCGTTAAACCACAATGATCCGCGTCAGTGTATTCGAGAACAGGTAAATGTGATGAACTGTGATTGTTCCACCATCGTGCGACATTTGCATGCGACGAGGATAGTTCAAAAATCGGACGTATTGATACCGCTTGCTCTAAGCCAAAATGACGAAAATCAGCGGGTGGGCATATGTGAATCCGTGTTTCTTCGCCAGGAATTGGCTCTTAAATAACACGAACATTTCCTATCCTGCATGATACTGGTGTCGAGAAATGGTGTCTTTCTGCTAACATAATGATAAGAAAGGAATAGTTGAGCCCAAACAAAGCAGCAACTCACGGTACAAAAACCAGTGCGCGTCCACAAAAAATATTATGCATGTGGTGGATCAGTGACAGTCTTGCAGACGCAGTCCAAGAACAACGATCAGAAAGACTGCGTGAAGTGATGCTACTCCATGATAACCCCTGCCCGCTTTCTGCTAGATTAACAAAAAACTTTATACAGGATTTGGATTGGTAAGTCATTCCACATCCACTTTATTCACCTGTTATTGCGTTTTCAAATTTTCCTCTTTTCCGCTTTCTATCAAACTTCCTTTCCCGGATGAAAATGCGCTCTGAAAACGTCTCGACAAGTTCTTCGCTTCAAAACCATGTGATTTATACACTCGCAGGTATTCAGAGGTTGCCCCAACGTCAACAGATTGTTGTAAAAAGGATAAAGAATAAATTATTGATGACTAAAGTCTCTGTTATGGGCATCTGTTCTGTTTATTAAACGTACTGAAAAACGCTACTAACTTACAAACCAACCAAATATATACAGGCGTGTCTGTGATGCGGAGGGCCTCTCAGATCCTCTTTCAAGCAAAGCAGGGGCCGACACGTTAAATTTTGGAGACCAACGCGCAGGAGAAGCAAGTATTATGATTAGTGAGGGGAAAGCCTACGACATCTTCTGCAGCGCTAGCAACATTCGTCGCCCTTGTGCCGTGCAAAATCGTGCTCTTTCTCCTCATACGAGGTATTTAAGAAATACTTAGAACAGAAAGGAGAGGGGCAAGTCTTTCGTCTTGTCACGAGCCGTGAGCTCTGATTGGCCGCTAATATTGTGGCGTAGGTTTTTCTAAGGGACATAGCAACACCTGTGGAAAATTTCCTTTTCTCTGACAGGTCAACAAACAGCCACGAGTTCTGGGTGGCTGGCGCTGGTTCATGACGGACTTTTTCGGAGAGACCCCAGAATTAAACATGGGCAAAAGTTCTTCGAGACATTCAAGACCCGACTTGATCGATGACCAGGCTGGGGAGAGACTCACACTTCTTCGAGCAATTCGGAATCCGAGGGTGGAGCAGTATACTGTTGGGGTTAGATTCTGGAGCAGTTTAGGCGGAGTTCCGACTCCGGTGCTGTGAAGATTGGTAAGTGTTCTCGCTTTAATGTTTGAATTTAACCAAGACCGGCATCGTGTGAATTTTAGGAACGTCACGATAATTTTAGATGTTACTTAAAGCAGTATACACATTCTTATTTCAGTTATTTCCATTTTTCCTTGATTCTGGAGTGGATTCCTGTTACAGAGAATCTTATACTATCATGTCTTGCTCGTTACCTCGCCCAGTGGACGTATTAGTTTCCGTGCATGTCTGAATGGCACCCCTCATTGTATCATGGCTAATGCAATTGTTCCTGCCACTTCATTAAAGTTGATTCTGTCGCCATCTCTGGATGTAACAATACTTAAATATTATATTTCCCAGTAGTTTGTGGGCTAGTATGTATGTATTATGCGTACCATATACAATTTAATGCCACATGTCCATCTGATCAGTTTTAAATGTACGTGTTCGCTATGTTTAGTTTTTTCCCATGCGTGTAGATTGTAGTGAAATAAATTTACAGTAATTGAATTCCTTTTGCTATTACTTCGGTAGCTAGTTGACGTCTGTCACTTTCTGATTGCTGATTAACCAGGGCCATTAGCCATACTTACAGACACTGAAGGAAGGAATCGTAACATCAAAAATAATTAATTTAGAGTAATGAATTTTCGTGATTACGTTTGTATAGGTAACATATGTAACTGCACCACTGGTTAATGTAAGCGCGGGAAATCCATCAGCAATCGTGAATTTCAGGTACATTAATTACCGGTGTAACCGCCAGAATGTTGGATGCAAACATGCAAACGTGCATGAGGTTATAGAGGTGCCAGATGTCATTTGTGGGACGGAATTCAATGCCTGTTGCACTTGGTCGCTCAATGCAGGGGGACAGTTAATGCTGGTTGTAGATGACGCTGGAGTTGTCGTTCGATAAGGTCCCATATGTGTCCGACCGGAGACAGATCTGCAGATGGAGCAGGCCAAGGTAACACGACGACTGTCTGTAGAACATGCTGGGTTACAACAGCGGTATGGGACCGAGTGTTATCCTGTTGGAAAACTCCCACTTCAATGCTGTTCATGAACAGCAGCACAACAGGTCAAATCACCAGACTGGCGTAGAGATTTGCGGTCAGGGTACGTGTGATAGCCATGAGAGTACTCCCGCTGTCATACGAAATTGCACCCCAGACCATAACTAGCACAGAGACAGCTTGGTTGCAGGCCCTTAACTGGCTTCCTTCTAACCAACACACGTCCATCAGTGGCACCGACGTAGAACAAGCTTTCACCATAAGAGACCTCCACCCAGGCCTCCGACGAGTTTTCGCTTGACACCACTGAAGCTGCAAATGGGGTGGTTTGGGGTCAGTGCAATGCACGAAACAGTTTGTTGTTTTACTGTAATGCCAACTGCTGCCGAAATGTTCCTGCAGATGACGTACACGGAACACGTTGGTCTTCTCCCTCGGTAGTGCCACAAGGTGGACCGGGGCCCGGTGTTCTTGCAGCCGAACATTCTAGTGATCGCCGCTGCGAGCAATCATATACACTGGCTAAATACCTGCCAAGTCTTTCTGCAGTGACGCAGCAAGAACATCCAGCTTCTCGTAGCCCTATTACGTGACCTCGTTCAAACTCAGTGGAGTGCTGATAATGGCATTTTCGTTGCCTTAAAGACATTCTTGACTAAAAACAACTCACCACCACCAACCTCATAGGCATCTAACGCTCGCAGCCGTTATTTCAAGCAAACCTAGTTTGCATCCCCATAGTGGCACATAGCACCACTCTTATACGCCTGGTGCGAAATTTGTATAGACACAACCTTTCAGACAGAGAAACACGCATACCAACTTCCGTTTATGCCGCACACCTCCTTCCGGGTGCTGTGATTTTTCTTTTCCGTAAGTGTATGACGGACGTTGTCTTTTGATAATTCTGTTTGCAAAACTTTTTCTCCAAATGAGAGATAGCGTTTTTATTGGCTTATCCTACCAGGATAGTCCTCTTAGATATACCCACAATTATAAGGTACGTTACAGTCGACGGATAAGAACTGATCGTGTCTTCTGGAAAGAGATTTATTTCATGCACGGCTACAATTTTCTAAAGGTGGCTGGTTTCGTAATTAAAGCTTCGAGGCGGATGAACACATTCGACGACAAATTATTACGTAACTAAATAAAATTTAATAGCATTTAGGATACAAAAATAATGTAAATGTTGTTTTCAATGACATATCATCGTAGGTGTTGGAGTTAACAGATTACAGAAACAAATTAACTGACAGGCGTTCACGGCCGGTATTAGCGTCTTTAGTGATTAACTGGCTGTTAAAATAAAATCACAAGAGCTGTACGTATCGGTATTGCTATTGAGTTTCACGAAAATTTTCTAACTGCTCGCACCAGTACTTTATTATTCTCGAAGCTTTTTTCGATTCACAAATATTCGTACTGAACTTTTATTGCCCCAATTTCGGTCTCCTTTTAATTACTATACAAATTCAGCACGTAAGATTCTTTTTCTAGGTTTTAGTAATTTTACTGGAACTTTAATTTTAACGTTAAGTTTAACAATGTATGTGTTAGCGTCAGTGTGCGATGCTAATTGTTACTGTTTATCCAGATGGCACTTACCTGTCAAATATTTGTTCTCTTGACGTTGTCTACTACTTTCTGTCTACAATTTGGTTTCTTTCCTGCCTATATATAGGTTTTGACATGATGTCTACGTGCTACTCATAATATATTTCTGAAGTGCTGTGGTTTCGTGCACAATGTATGTATACTACACACCTGTGTATATATTTGCACGTAATCGGCACCAATATGTACACATCTTGCTATTCTGGTTATGATGTTTCTTGTTATAGCATCGTAGGCGTTTTACAGCCGCACTTTGGACCTCGAAACTGTCTGCAAACGTCTTTCATCAGATATATATTTTTACATCGGAAGCAACAAGCATTTTTCATGCAGTTGATGGTGAAACGACTCTCAGACTGGATCTTTTCTTCGCTGTTACGCCATTTTATCAGAAACTGCAAGACACGTGGCTTGGAACTCACAAGACGTTTTGCCTCTTCATAATATATTCAACTTTAACAGAAAAAATGTAAATATAAAACAGCCACTATTTACGTATAGGTAATCTCAGCAATATTATTTTCGCAGGTCACTTGATAGTGGCAGTTAAGCCTAAACAGGCCTTTCGTGTAAAATATTAAATATATTACCTTATTGCAGTTAATTATGGAGCTTTAATTTTCATGACGTCTTATAATCATGTACACTATAGTTGCGGTCCCAATGAAACGTAAAACTTTTTGATTTCTTCATTATGTATCTCATTTTGTGATAATTATCATCAGCTAAAGAGATTAGGAGATTTGCAGAGCCATATAGCAAATTACATTTCTCTCACCTTATACACGAATGGAGTAGGATATGCAGTCGACAATAACTGTGCGAAATATCCTTCGTCATGTACTGTACACTGGCCTTCGGTTTACACTGTGTGTGTGGGATAACAGGTCACGTGAACACTTATTTTCTGTAAGTCTTCTCACATCATCTTCGTATTATCTACTCATTCCGGACCACCATTAATTTTAACAATACATAACGACATTTGTACCTGTGGTGGCAGCATTTAGTTTAAATCGTTCGAAATCTACATTCCATGAACACATGACCACAGATAATACTGTAATGTTCTATTCTACATGATTTGCTAGGAAGTGCCTGTGTGTCCTGCATTTCTCATACTGAATTGGATGAATGTATTAAGTATAGTTTGTTTAAGTATCCCTTATGTAACTGTGGAACGTGAAGTGAAAGACGTTGCTCAGCTACGTGATAATTTCCTGCCTAGCACCGGAACGAAGCAAGTCAACCAATGTCAACGCCTAACCGAAGACAGCAAAGGTTGAGCAGCGTTCACGAGAGCTTCACAATCAAGCCCGCCTCGTAGCGAATTCTGCGCAGTTCTCGCATTAAGTCCGTGCAAGCAGACCATGGCAGCAGACAAGCAACTTCGTTATCTTGTAATACACGACGACGGCGGCGACAACAAAATTGACAAGAAGAAACTTTTCCAGACGCAGCACCTGGAAGCTCTTCCAGCAGGGCTTTTCCATCCTT
The DNA here is from genome assembly GCF_023864275.1 of Schistocerca cancellata. NCBI lineage: Eukaryota > Metazoa > Arthropoda > Insecta > Orthoptera > Acrididae > Schistocerca > Schistocerca cancellata. The sequence continues at coordinate 501,189,959 of NC_064630.1, read as the reverse complement.
GGAGCTGTCCCGCAGCCGTGATTTAAGCTGCTGCGGAGAGGGAAAGAAAGGGAGCCAGTGATGGTGGGAGGGGAGCGGAGATGGGTAGAGCCAGAAACTTTTTAACGCAGCCGTGGACAAAGCTGTTTTCCTTACCGTCCTTTTTGCTTTCTCCGCCCCACAGAGCTCTACCAGCGCACCTGGCGGTGACTTTCATAACGAGCAGTAACGGAGCCCTCCATTCCTCTCTCGGCTGAGACTGATGGCGGCCATGTCGACTAGGCTACAAATCTAATGTTTCGTCGGGACTTACGACATTATATCGACCCAGGTCCGATTCTAGGCTAAAGCAACGTTCTTTAAAAAAGACCAGAAGCATCTAGTATTTGTCCTCGCTATTACTCGTAATACTTTTAATGTCACTTTCTTCTTTCCTTTGTAGGTTTTTGACTGACTGAATTCTAGTACTCACTACACTTCTTCCGGCAAGTTCCTAGTAGAGGTGACAGTCCATTGCTTTCTTCCAAGCTTTCATGGATGATACCTATTTGTCCCCTTCCGTAACCCTCTCCTACAGTGTAACTCAAACAGGTATCATCAACAACAGATTACAAGAATGTAATGAAATATTTCGTCCTCAGAGCTTTGTTTAAAAATCTTAGTGAGGACTAAGATTCAGTCACTTAGCTTCCACGTACGAGAGTATCACTGATGTCTCTACTTGAAAGCAGCTCCTATTTGTAGGTGTAGGCTCAGTATTTTGCAGCCGGCCGTTCTGGACAAGAAGGAACATTTAGGTCGCAACCTGCACGTGAGAGGTTTCCAAAACCCAGACTTCGCTCAAGAACGGCTGCCCCTTTTATACACTGATGGAAAGCGAGAAAGGTGGCGCTGAGTCACAAATACCTGGAGACGTAAGAGCTAAACACAGGCTTGTCGTTACACACAGACGAGTCTCCCAATGGGTCGCTGTGCTTGACAACTCTGGAATGCAGACACACACGTGAGTAAAATCATAGTGGTGGGCAATACTCTAGCTACCCAGCAGCCAAACGTGGAAAGTGTCCCCACGAGGAAGACATGAGAGTTACGTGGGAGTTCTCAGAAGGTCAGAAATTTTCATCCTGTATGAAGAGTGAGAGACTTAGTAATGCAGCACTGGTTGTTCTTGGATGAGATTGCAACGTAAAGTTTACAATGTGGCACACAGTGATGTTCATAAGCGCACGCTACATTAAAATTTGCGATGTTTATACGTTTTTTGGCCAGTCACTTACAAACACTTCTGGTAATTTATTGATTGGCGACTCCATGGAGTGTTCTGTGCACCACGATCAGATAATGGATATAATTGGAAGGAGAATCAGCATTGGTCGTATTTTTTTGTTTTATTATCCGAAAAACCGATTTTCGGTCACTTAGTGACCATCCTCAGTGCTGTAATATACAATTAAAATTGGTAGGCACTGGTATCAACAAGCTTAGAGCGATCACATGAACAGTTTATGTGATATACAGTTTATGTGATATACAATTAAAATTGGTAGGCACTGGTATCAACAAGCTTAGAGCGATCACATAAACAGTTTATGTGATCGCTCTAAGCTTGTTGATACCAGTGCCTACCAATTTTAATTGTATATCACATAAACTGTATATCACATAAACAGTTTATGTGATCACTCTAAGCTTGTTGATACCAGTGCCTACCAATTTTAATTGTATATCACATAAACTGTATATCACATAAACTGTTTATGTGATCGCTCTAAGCTTGTTGATACCAGTGCCTACCAATTTTAATTGTATATCACATAAACTGTATATCACATAAACTGTTTATGTGATCGCTCTAAGCTTGTTGATATCAGTGCCTACCAATTTTAATTGTATATCACATAAACTGTATATCACATAAACAGTTTATGTGATCGCTCTAAGCTTGTTGATACCAGTGCCTACCAATTTTAATTGTATATCACATAAACTGTATATCACATAAACTGTTTATGTGATCGCTCTAAGCTTGTTGATACCAGTACCTACCAATTTTAATTGTATATCACATAAACTGTATATCACATAAACTGTTTATGTGATCGCTCTAAGCTTGTTGATACCAGTGCCTACCAATTTTAATTGTATATTACAGCACTGAGGATGGTCACTAAGTGACCGAAAATCGATTTTGCGGATAATAAAACAAAAAAATACGACCAATGCTGATTCTCCTTCCAATTACTTCTGGTAATGCAATACTTATGTACATAGATAATCTGATAATGGACGAGCCATCCGAAACTAGTCATCAATAAATAAATAAAACTTCCTGCGCAACTTAAGTAAGTTTGTCTAACAGTTTTTGTAATATTTGTGTCATGCAACAATAGTGTATCTTTTTATCCCCTCTATTAAGTCTAGAAAATTGTATAGGTACTCTTTTTTTATACTTTGGATGTTCTACTGATATGTTTCACATAGACGAGGGACTTATCACTATCGATTTATAAAACAAACTACGCTGCTGGAGAAAAAAAACTGAAGCACCCAGAAGACATGGTCGGATAACAACATAACTTCTACCGTACACATACAGACTGTGGGCGGATATGTAAATGATTAGAGCTGCAGTTGTCTGAGATAGGTAGAATGGCCAACAGAGTGCGTCAGTAACATTCGTATTTAAAGTGTCAGAGGTTGAGTGGTCACTATGAAAGACGAGGAGATGCCTTGCACGCGTGTGAGACAGCGTTATCAGCACCTGAAAGAATTTAAAAGAGTCCTCACTGTAGTTCGCCATTTGGCCGACTGGTCGAATTGTGCAATATCCAGTCTTGTGAGGCATTCGGATGTGACAGTGGACAGACGTTGGTCTGCATGGTAACGTGACAGCAGGTATCTCATTTGTCAAGGTTCTGGTCGACCATGTCCTACCACTACCAAGCAGGGTCGCCATATTATCCACCAAGCTCATTGTAACCCCTTCGCATCTACATCTGCCTTCCAATATCAAGTAGTCGATCCCCTGAAACATCAGCGTCTTTGTTTGGTGAGTGTCATCACATTGTGTTCAAAGATTAATTGCGGCTCGGCATAGACCCAGATGTTCATCACTGGTGAGTGTGGAGGCGACCTGGAGAAGCGTCCCATTGTCCAAGAGTATGGAGATGAACAGCGGCGTTACTCCTGGCGCCATTGCCTGAGTGACTATCGAATATTACTTCAGGCCACAGCTGGTAGTGAATGGGGGAACTCTGACAAGAAAACGGTGAGTCATGGACATCGTGCACTCTTGTGTGTTACTTCTTATACGACAGTATCATGATGCCACTTTTCAAGAGGACAATGCTTGTCCATACATGGCACTTGTCTTTATGAGTCGTCTGCGTAAGGCAGAAGGTACACCCGTCGCCATCACCATCCACAGACCTGTTCCCGATAGAACATGCGTGGGAACAGCTAGGACGTCATCTCCATCACAATATCAGTATCCAGGAGATCACAGAGCAGCTGCAACAGTTGTGGGCTAAATTGCTTCAGGAGAAGATACAACGGCCTTATCATGCCCTTCTTAACCGAAGGAGAGCAAGCGTCTATGCCAGGGTGATACAACGTCATATTGACAAGTGGGCTCATACTGGCAATGCCTTCGTAAACTTGATTCGATTTTGTAATAAGTGAAACAACATCACACATTTTCTCGACCCGTGAAGTTTTATTTCGTTTCCTCTTCTCCTACTCAGTGGCTCAAATGGCTCTGAGCACTATGGGACTTAACAGCTGAGGTAATCAGTCCTCTAGAACTTAGAACTACTTAAACCTAACTAACCTAAGGACATAACACACACATCCATGCCCAAGGCAGGATTCGAACCTGCGACCGTCGCAGTCGCGCGGTTATAGACTGTGGCGCCTAGAACCGCTCGGCCACACCGGCCAGCGCTACTCAATGGTTCACTTTTTTGCGATATAGTGTACATAATTCACCTAATCTTCTCCTGCTGCAAGATTAGATGTGTGCTTCACCACATTATTTTAGCGTATCCCTTGAAAACGAACGAAAAATCATTAGAACATTTGAGTTCTTTTATCTGCGCAATCCATGACTACGGATATTTTACTCCAGAAGTCCCTCGCACCCGGAAGGTAAGTACTATGTACTAGAAGACGTACTGAACTTGCAACAGCAATTCCACTGTTTAACTTAATTTTGTATCCAGTTTCAATAGTAATACATCTCATCAGGCACGAGAAATCTCTACGATCTCGGCAGTTGTGTAGGGCTACGTTTTTCAGATATAACTGGCTGAAATATTTGCATGTTTGTGATGTCTTTAACAAATTCTTCGACGCTGTATCAAGTATTTTCGGACATTATGGTTGTAGCCGTACCCAGCTGCTGATGTGATAACGATTTTCCATCCATGCTGTAGATGATATTGCTATTGAACCTTATTGGAAAATTGATTCCTCATAGCAGCTGTTGATTTTTCGAAATGCCTTTTAATAAACACAAACTGTGGGACACCACCTATTAAAAAGGTTTCATAGTCAATATAATTAGTCAGACGGTGACATGACTTCTATGATAGTATTTATGCGGCATGCAAAACAAAGACAGAAAACGAATCAGTCATTTAGTTGCCCGATGAGGTACTAGTGCGCAAAAAAGCGCGGCAGTACGTTATGGAAGGTCGACAGTAGTTAAGCAGTTAGACTCGCTTTAATTGACCGAAGTGCGTACGTGACGGGAGTGCAGAGCATGTGGATGGAAAGAAACCAGGCTACTCACGGTACGTGTCTTCGAACTCGTTCCAATGAGATCGCAAAGACGTAAACTGTGGCTAGCGCAGGGATACAATTCCATGTACGGCAGGGACAAAACAGCACTTTCTAGCGCATTTTTCCGATTATAGTACATACTAGTCCTAGGCGTTGTGATTTTTACTCTTAATGTTACAATTTTGCTTGAAGAAGTCGTGAAATCAGTATGATCACTCCTACTATGTTTTACCGGCATAGTAATTGAAACGCCAAGAATGCAGCCGGATGTGATTAGCCAGTTACGATGTCGAAGGTGTCAGCAGGTTTATAAATAATACACATTTTCTCAGTGAAAATTTGCCTTCATGTTGGTATTAAGGGGGGTAGAACGTCAAACGGGCCGACTTGGAGCAGGAGAGGCACCACAGGACATTTTAATTTCCACAGTCTATACATTTACAAATAAATTCATAAAACTTTGTCAGCATGACCAGGAAGGATTCAGAGTTCACTCTCATAGCAGTGGATGTTATAAAACATAACGAAGTAATATTTTTTTACATGTCAAATTTCATCATTTTTTTCACTTAATAATGGCTGCATTTGCTGCTATGGGTACACTTTTCTTCATAAGTAAGGGAGATTCTTCGATGAATTTTGCACAGCATACAAACCATACTTAAAGGTGTATGAAACTCTTGAATTTTCAAAATCTATTAAAAACTGTGGTAAAAATTGAGGTAATAAACTAAAAAATTTGTGTTTTTTCTAAACATGAAGTTTAAAATATAGCAGCTCATTCGTTTTTTCATAAATTAAATAAATTCCAGAGTTTCATACACCTGTAAGTATGGTATGTATGCTGTGCAAAATTCATCGAAGAATCTCCCTTACTTATGAAGAAAAAAATTACTTTGTTATGTTTTAGAACTTCCACTGCAATGAGAGTGAATCCTGAATCCTTCCTGGTGATGCTGACAAGGTTTTATGAATTTATTTCTAAAAGTATAGACAGCGGAAATTAAAATGTCCTGTGATGCCTCTCCTGCTCCAAGTCGACCCGTTTGACGTCCTACCCCCCTTAAAGTAACTACATTTTTACTTTGATGTTAATTTACAATGAAATTCACATACAGAAATCATTTATTCATAAATTAATGTAAAGAGTACAAGAAGTTGTCAGAGGTGATTTTAGATACATTTTCAAAGTTTTCTTTGTCTGGTGGGACCTTTTAATTAGTAAGTGGTCAAATCTTTTGATGAATGTATATTTTTCACCGTTATGTGTTATGTAGGTTACGAATGCCGCTGTTATTTTAAAATTTTTACATGATCTTTAAAAAAACTTCATAAAAGAATAAATGTATTGTAATGCTGCTGTTAGTATGTAGTTTTTCAAAAAAGCAAAAATTACTGAACTCCACCGTTTGAGATGATCTTTAATATATAATTTCCATTTCAGGTTCTGATCCGTATGATGTCTAGGAATTTTAAACTTGCAGTTTCACATATTCATTTTCCCTCTTAATACACTCCTGGAAATGGAAAAAAGAACACATTGACACCGGTGTGTCGGACCCACCATACTTGCTCCGGACACTGCGAGAGGGCTGTACAAGCAATGATCACACGCACGGCACAGCGGACACACCAGGAACCGCGGTGTTGGCCGTCAAATGGCGCTAGCTGCGCAGCATTTGTGCACCGCCGCCGTCAATGTCAGCCAGTTTGCCATGGCATACGGAGCTCCATCGCAGTCTTTAACACTGGTAGCATGCCGCGACAGCGTGGACGTGAACCGTATGTGCAGTTGACGGACTTTGAGCGAGGGCGTATAGTGGGCATGCGGGAGGCCAGGTGGACGTACCGCCGAATTGCTCAACACGTGGGGCGTGAGGTCTCCACAGTACATCGATGTTGTCGCCAGTGGTCGGCGGAAGGTGCACGTGCCCGTCGACCTGGGACCGGACCGCAGCGACGCACGGATGCACGCCAAGACCGTAGGATCCTACGCAGTGCCGTAGGGGACCGCACCGCCACTTCCCAGCAAATTACGGACACTGTTGCTCCTGGGGTATCGGCGAGGACCATTCGCAACCGTCTCCATGAAGCTGGGCTACGGTCCCGCACACCGTTAGGCCGTCTTCCGCTCACGCCCCAACATCGTGCAGCCCGCCTCCAGTGGTGTTGCGACAGGCGTGAATGGAGGGACGAATGGAGACGTGTCGTCTTCAGCGATGAGAGTCGCTTCTGCCTTGGTGCCAATGATGGTCGTATGCGTGTTTGGCGCCGTGCAGGTGAGCGCCACAATCAGGACTGCATACGACCGAGGCACACAGGGCCAACACCCGGCATCATGGTGTGGGGAGCGATCTCCTACACTGGCCGTACACCACTGGTGATCGTCGAGGGGACACTGAATAGTGCACGGTGCATCCAAACCGTCATCGAACCCATCGTTCTACCATTCCTAGACCGGCAAGGGAACTTGCTGTTCCAACAGGACAATGCACGTCCGCATGTATCCCGTGCCACCCAACGTGCTCTAGAAGGTGTAAGTCAACTACCCTGGCCAGCAAGATCTCCGGATCTGTCCCCCATTGAGCATGTTTGGGACTGGATGAAGCGTCGTCTCACGCGGTCTGCACGTCCAGCACGAACGCTGGTCCAACTGAGGCGCCAGGTGGAAATGGCATGGCAAGCCGTTCCACAGGACTACATCCAGCATCTCTACGATCGTCTCCATGGAAGAATAGCAGCCTGCATTGCTGCGAAAGGTGGATATACACTGTACTAGTGCCGACATTGTGCATGCTCTGTTGCCTGTGTCTATGTGCCTGTGGTTCTGTCAGTGTGATCATGTGATGTATCTGACCCAGGAATGTGTCAATAAAGTTTCCCCTTCCTGGGACAATGAATTCACGGTGTTCTTATTTCAATTTCCAGGAGTGTATATTAGTATTCGTGATAGTGTATCATACCTTGTGCAGAACAGAATTGAATGTGTTTTTCCTAGATAAGGTAATGGGCAGTTTACCGAGAGCCAACTAACATTTTTAAATTTATTTCATTTATTGCTCCTTCTATTGCCAATTACAATACATTTTGCGTCATTTACCAAGAACCAGTCAATAGTGTCTCTAAATATTTCATTTAAAGTTCCTTCTATTGCTATTTATATTACATTTTGGACAAGATTTTATGAAGTCGGGAAGCGGAAGCACCTCGGGTCGTTCCTGAATGCAACATAGTACTCGACTGACTACACGAGGATAATACTTTGAAAACATCGGATATAAATACTTTATGGACTTCGAATCCTTCTGCTGATTACGATTTTCAGATAATTTGAGACCTGGGACGTCGAGATGATTCGACTCTAAACTTAAGTTTTATTTTTTTATGTGAGAAACCATATAAAAATTGGTTTGCTATGTTTTAGGGAAATCATGAGAAAATGAACTATGGACGGATGAAATGCTAAGACAATGCTGCTTCTCACACATGTAGTTTACTTTTATGACCAACTGTATAGCTTAGATATGTAATTTAACGTAGCGGAGGGGGCAAGGGAAAAAGAAAGAAAAGTATTTTGCTTGCAATGGGGACCGCAACCCAAATATGTTGAAGTGCAATAATCCTCTGCAGTGGTTGTCGTAAAAGTTGGATTAGAACACGCTACGACGGTATGCTGAAAATTAATGCCTCCGAATTTTTTAAGTGGAAACTCCTAAAGCCCTTTAAATAAACCAGATCTTATTAATATTCTACATCTTTATTCTTTATGTCTACATATTTGCAGCCCTCTGTTGCTACAGCGCTCCCAATTCTAGCCTGCAGCATGGCGGTGGGTAACGTAATTATGTCGGTGCGCGAGATACAGCGAGCGGCACCACTGTTTCTAATTATAAAAGTTTGTCCACACATGGAACACCCTCTCCTTGACCACGACAACGGCAGACTACACACGAGCACTGAGACGTCTGCAACAATCCGACGCCTAGGATCATCGACAACCCCCATACAGTTCCCACTTGGCCCAGTCCGATTTCCATCTGATTCCAGAACTTTTAAAACACTTTCGAGGTACTTCACTTTTGATAGTGATGAGGCAATACAAACAGAGGTAAGGTTATGGCTCCATTGACGAGGTCAACCATTCTACAGTGACGGCATCAAAAAACTTGTCTCTCGTTAGGAGAAACGTAGACATGAAGAATAAAGGTAAAGAATAATAATAAAGACTCTTTTATATAAAACGCTTTATGAGTTTTCACTAAAAAGTCGGAGGGATTACTTTTCATCAGGCTCTCGTCCAACCTGTCAAATGGACATTATACCTGCAAGATGTATGTTCCGTCAAGCACTTGTTGTCATGTTATTTAGTCTAAACTCATGACATTCAGCTCCATTTGAAAAACGTGTCGCCAACCTAAGTTTTGACTGTAACCCAGATTTTTCCGATTTGAGGGTAATACCATACATACCATACATATTAAAAGTAAACGGCTACATGGCTGAATCTGCAGCAGTGAAAGAGACGAAAGAAAAGAATACTCTCGTTGACATTACAACTACCAGTGCTGAAAATCCATCTCACAATAAAAATAGATGTACGTCTGTAGGTATATATGCTTGTGTGTACGTTCACGTGTTCTCCTCAACCACTGGACTGATTTGAACCAAATTCAGTACACATGTAATTTATTGTCTGCAAAAATCGCAGTGGAGGCATTTAAGGATGATAGCATACACATACACTACTGGACATTAAAATTACTACACCAAGAAGAAATGCACATGATAATTGGGTATTCATTGGACAAATATATTACACTAGAACTGACATGTGATTACATTTTCACGCAATTTGGGTGCATAGAAATCAGAACCCAGAACAACCACTTCTGGCCGTAATAACGGCCTTGATACGCTTGGGCATTGAGTCAAACAGAGCTCGGATAGCGTGTACAACTTCAGCTGCCCATGCAGCTTCAACACGGTACCACAGTTCATCAAGATTAGTGACTGGCGTATTGTGACGAGCCAGTTGCTCTGCCACCATTGGTGAGAGAACTGGAGAATGTGCTGGCCAGGGCAGCAGTCGAACATTTTCTGTACCCAGAAAGGCCCGTACAGGACCTGCAACATGCGGTCGCGCATTACCCTGTGAGATGTAGGGTTTCGCAGGGATCGAATGAAGGGTAGAGCCACGGGTCGTAACACATCTGAAATGTAACGTCCACTGTTCAAAGTGCCGCCAATGTGAACAAGAGGTGACCGAGACGAGTAACCAATGGCACCCCATACCATCACGCAGGGTGATACGCCAGTATGGCGATGACGAATACACGCATCCAACGTGCGTTCACCGCAATGTCGCCAAACACGGACGCGACCATCATGATGCTGTAAGCAGAACCTGGATTCATCCGAAAAAATGACGTTTTGACATTCGTGCACCCAGGTTCGTCGTTGAGTACACCATCGCAGGTGCTCCTGTCTGTGATGCAGCGTCAAGTGTAACCGGAGCCATGGTCTCCGAGCTGATAGTCCATGCTGCTGCAAACGTCGTCGAACTGTTCCTGCAGATGGTTGTTGTCTTGCAAACGTACTCATCTCTTGACTCAGGGATCGAGACGTGGTTGCACGATCCGTTACAGCCATGCGGATAAGATGCCTGTCATCTCGACTGTTAGTGATACGACGCCGTTGGGATCCAGCACGGAGTTCCGTATTACCCTCTTGAAGCCACCGATTCCATATTCTGCTAACAGTCATTGGATGTCGACCAACGCGAGCAGCAATGTCGCGATACGATAAACCGCAATCGCGAGAGCCAACAAACCGACCTTTATCAAAGTCGGAGACGTGATGGTACGCATTTCTCGTCCTTACACGGGGCATCACAACAACGTTTCAGTAGGCATCGCCGGTCAACTGCTGCTTTTGTGTATGAGTAATCGGTTGGAAACTTTCCTCATGTCAGCACGTTGTAGGTGTCGCTACCGGCGCCAACCTTGTGTGAATGCTCTGAAAAGCTAATCATTTGCAGATCACAGCATCTTCTTCCTGTCGGTTAAATTTCGCGTCTGTAGCACGTCATCTTCGTGGTGTAGCAATTTTAATGACCAGTAGTATAATTTAAAAACTTTATAAAACTTTTCGCGCTTACAACATTTTCGCTGTTCGCGCAATAAAACTGCAGCTTGAAGCATCACGCTTTAATTTATTACTCCTTTACTACTAAATGTTTTCGTGACGTTTTGAAGAAAGTATTCACATACACCACTGAATCTACTAGAAAAATTACAACACTGCATGACACTTAGTACACGAGATATGACGTCATAACCACTCAGACACGTGAAAAGCTACTGAATCATGCAAGACTTTTAATTTATTACTTCGTTGTTAGTAACTCTATTCTCAATCCTTTTTGCATACAGTACTCACTTCTGCTGCTGAGTGCACCTACAAAAATATATGACTGTACGGCACATTGTTCAGGAGATATGACAACACAAACACAGATGCATGAGAAACTGCCACTTCATGCATGACGTTTTAATGTATTATTTATTTACAATTAATTCTCTTCACAACACATTTTGCCGACAGTAGGTACACCATGTAGCTCAGGAGATACGCCATCATAAAAACTGAGCAGCGTGAAAATGAAACTGCAGGCCAAAATACATGTGGAATACTTGTATAAATGCGGATGAAATACTTTAAGTGTGTGTGAAATATATTTGACACATGCGTACGCAGGCAAAGCTACGGGTAAAAAGCTCATCCTAAACGTTTGGAACGATTTCATTCAAATTTTGTACACACATTATTTACAATCCGGAAAGAAATACCGTGGGGGTAAGAACCACCAGCCTCCTACTGGGATGGGTGTGATAACGTGGAGCGAGAAGAGAGGACGAGGAGATGGACAGAGGCAGGGGGAGGAAGAATGAAATTTTCACTCTACAGCGGTGTGTGCGCTGATATGAAACTTCCTGGCAGATTAAAACTGTGTACTGGACCGAAAAAATGGTTCAAATGGCTCTGAGCACTATGGTACTTAACTTCTAAGGTCATCAGTCCCCTACAACTCAGAACTACTTAAACCTAACTAACCTAAGGACATCACTCACATCCATGCCGGAGACAAGATTCGAACCTGCGACCGTAGTGTTCGCGCGGTTCTAGACTGTAGCGCCTAGAATCGCTCAGCCACCCCGGCCGGCTGCTGGACCGAGACTCGAATTCGGGACCTTTGCCTTTCGCGAGCAAGTGCTCTACCAACTGAGCTACCCATGCACGACTCACACCCCGTCCTCACAGCTTTACTTCTGCCAGTGCCTCGTCTCCTACCTTCCAAACTTTACAGAAGCTCTCCTGCGAACGTTGCAGAACTAGCACTCCTTGAAGAAAGGATATTGCGGAGACATGGCTTAGCCACAGCCCGGGGGATGTTTCTAGAATGAAATTTTCACTCTACAGCGGAGTGTGCGCTGATATGAAACTTCCTGGCAGACACACAGTTTTAATCTACCAGGAAGTTTAAGGGGGAGGAAGAGTTAGGCAGAGAGATGGGGGAGTAGGAGATGGAGAGAGGAGTAGGAGGAGATGGACAGAGAGAGGAGGAGGAGGAGATTGACAAAGAGAGGGGAAGGAGGAGATGGGCAGTGGGAGGGGAGGATGAGATGGAAACAGGTGGGGGCTGGTGGAAGTGGACAGAGAGAGGGGGTGGTGGAGATGGACAGCGAAAAAGAGAGAGAGAGAGAGAGACAGAGAGAGAGAGAGAGAGAGAGAGAGAGAGAGAGAAGGAAGAGTGAGACTAATAGAAGATTGGAGTAACTATATACCACGAGCAATGCCAGCTACTCTGCTTAGTACTGTCGTAAAAAGAGACCTTAAAGAAGCAAAGTACCGCACAATAAAGTAACCCAGTTCTGTTCAGAACGTCCCGCTGTCGTCACTGATTGGAGGCAGGCCAGGGGTGGAGCACTCTGACAGTCGGCGACTGCTGTGGGCGCGAACCGGCCCTGAGCTGTCACCGCAGACGCTGTGACGTCAGCGGCCGCCCGTCACAAGGGAGCCGCGTGCTGGTCTGCGGCCGCTGCCGCCGCACTTACCCCCAATTGGCACCTCTGTCCCAAACAGCGGCGCTTTCCGCCAATCAGCGAGCCAGATTACAGCCCTGAGCTATTCGGCGCGTCTCTGTCCCGCGTTCCTAATCAGTACGGCAACTGTCCCCTGCAGGTACTAACATCAGTGGCCGAGATCAGCACAGCCACTAGCTAGCTTCCAGATCGTATCCCTAAAACAGAATCACATTCTCATTCCTCTCTCTCTCTCTCTCTCTCTCTCTCTCTCTCTCTCCCACACACACACACACACGCACACACACACACACAGGAGGCAGTGGGAGAATGATTCGTTACAGACGTAACGAGGGAAACTAAATTTACGTGATAAAAGGTAACAAACTTATAGAAATTGTAAAAGGGAGCGACTATATAACATTTTGAACAGGAAACGTCATCCAACGACGCTACAGAGCGTCGAAGTTATAGGTGCCGACGCCTGTAACTTGTGACGTATAGTTTTATATATATATATATATAAATTTTCGGTGCCTACAGTGTCACGTCTTTCAGTGTCACACAAATTTTTATTTTTAAAGGGGATCACTTAAGACTATTTCCATGGGTTCGCCCCTCAAATTTCTCCCTCATATCACAAAATTGTCGTCTGATGTAGTACAAACTGAATAAATAAATTCCTTTTAAAGCACAGTTTCGTATATAATTTATATTCAAAACCTTACACCTGTGTCACAGAGCAAATCCTACATCGAGAATACTTTACAAAAGTTTAAGGGAAGAAATGCTTGCGATAATTGTTACAGTATTTAAAGAACATCAAAATATGAACAGGCTGAAATGAACAAAAAGTACATGAGACTATGTCAATCAATTCAACTGCAAAAAGCTAAGGAGCATATTATTAGCAAAATGAGAAATATGCAAAAGTGAAATTCCAAAATGAGCACTTCTCAATTGGGAGTAAATCAAAGCAATCAGAATGGCTGAAAGAGAGCACAATAACATGAGCCATAAACGAATTAGAGCTAAGCAACTAAAAAAATAAGAGAATAGGCAAAAATTAGATGCCAACAAAAGAGCTGACCGAACTCCGTCGGCACTTATATATTAGCGCTCGCGGCGGCGTCTAGTTGTGCGATTGCTGTCGCAGGTCGACCCTTAATCTATGATGTTACAAACTGTATCTATACACAGGGCGATTCCTAGGTGATGTTACCAACTTTCTAGGATAATGGAGAAGGATAATTGTATTAATTTAAGGTAAGGACCCCTGTACCGGAAACGAACGAGTCGAAAGTTATAAGCGAAAACTGTTCTTGTACCTCTTACAGTGGAATACATGTACTCGTATTATTGATGCTAAGACTATACGGTAGGCAACTTTCTGATGTTCAGTAAACATGGGCTCTAAAATGCATACCTTAACAACTATGAGCACTTGTTCATCTTCGATACTCTGACACAGATCTCTATGGATCAAGTGCTCATAGCACTTCAGAGCCAATGTTTACTGGATATTTTTTCTTGCTTTGTCGATAATTTTGTTTGGCCCATATTATCATCTGTGAAAGTTGTCTGCCCTACAATGTTAGGAACAGTACTACCAGTACATGTATTCCACTGTCAGAGGTATCAGAACGGTTTTAGCTGATACCTTTCGACTCGTTCTTTTCCAGTACACGGTGCCTTACCTCAAATTAATAGATTTATCCTTCTCCATCACCCTAGAAAGTTTGTAACATTTTCATATCACCCTATATGTACGTATATTTACAGGCGCCGGTGCCTATAACTTTGACGTTCTGTGGCGTCGCTGGATCACGTTCCCGGGTATGGGTTCCTATTGTAAACTCTCTACAAATCCTAGAAGTGTGTAACGGGATTTTCTGAACATCCTGTATATCTCCATAAATGGCCTAATCTAGCTTATTTCACGATCCCACGTGAGATATACGATGTTGACAGCGCAAAAGATTCAGTCCTGTTCGAGTACAGGTTTCCTAATTGCCCCTACAGGGTTTCGCAAAAACTACGTTGTCTTTAGTCCAAGGATGCCTGTTATGTACCTCCGATGATTTTCGTTACACTTTTTATCCGCTATACCGACCTGTTACAATGCTAACAGTGCTTCTCTGAATTCGTTCGACGTGTTTTACCATGCATACTTTATAAGGCCTATAAACACTGAAACATTACTCTAGAATTGGTCGCATTAGCGTCTTGTACGCAGTTTCCCAGAACTTTTGCAAAAGATCTAAATGTTCAATTCACATTCTCTAGTAATGATTTTACGTGATCGTCCCAATGTATATAGTTACCCTTGAATAATTACACTGTTTGACGTGCTCAAGATGTTTGCCATTACTCACTTTTTTTCTTATAGGTGTTGTTTTACATTTGTCTAGATTTAAAGAGGGTGATAGTCATTACACCATGCTGAAGTTTTGTCCAGGTCTTCTCGCAATTCTTTACGATCGTCCAGCCGCCGTTCTTGTACCCAACTGCATCGTTAGCGATGTCCTGCTAATATTGTCTGGTCAGTTCTGTGTATACGGGGTACCCTAGGAGATATGGTCAACATTCTGGAATATGACAAGAACTATCTTTCGAAGGAAAATAAATCTAGTAAATATGGTCTCTAAAATACATACCTTAACGTCATTTGTTTAGTAGACGGAACGTGTTTCACAGTAGTGAATATGAAGAAGTTTTTGCTTTGAATAATCGTTCCTGTCATATCCCTGAATATTGACCCTTCCTCCTGGGATGTCCTGTATACAGGGTGGTCAGAAAAAATCTGAAGACCTCGTAAGGGCGCTGCAGGATAGGTTCTGCTGAGAAAAAATTGTTAAGAAAAAATTCTATACGTTGTAGCGTTTCCGAGTTAATTAACTTTGAAGTTAGCCAATCAGCTGTCAAGCCCTGTATTTGAGAAAAGTCGGAAGAATTTTTCAGTGACAGAATGAAAAAACTCGTGACATGTTGGAAGAAATGTGTTAGACTTAACGGTGACTATGTTAAAAAGTAAATATATGGTTTTAAATCTTAAGAATTGTTCTTGAATGTGCTTTTTGCCCGAACTTCCTAGATGTTTCTGTTCATGTTCTACAAGCACGTGTACATTATTTTTCAACATACCGTCACACTTGCGCTGATTTTCTGTTTCGCGGTCACCTTTTTCTGCGTCTGCTGTTTTAACATCTGTGCGACGAAGAGAGTGATCTTCTTCGGCGGATTTATTTCGAGAAGCAGAATTTAGCATTACGCCACCATTTTATCAGTTTCTATTTGGGCACCATCACGGTCAACGAGCATATAGACAGAAAACATTGTTCAATTTTTTTATTTTACATAGTACTCACATTATTTAGAATTTTAGGCAGTTTGTCTTTGGGATTCAGTGAAGACTTCTTGCGTAGCTGTTCTTCATTTTGTTGTGACTGTGTTCGGCTTTCGCTTGTCAGAAAGGTTTAGTTTCCATCCGAATCTGCCTCGCACTCCGTGTGCAGATGACGATCACGCATTGCGTCAAAATACTGGGAAGTTTTAGCGACTTCAGCTTATAATGTAACCGGGAGGCCAAGTAGAAATGAAATGATCGATCAGCAGTAGTTGTGCGATTTCTTTGTTTCTCGAACTTCCTCTTCGACCTACTATATCTGCCACGTACTGCATCTTTCCAAATTTTAATCATAAATAATAATCGTGCTATTCCCACTTTCTCTCCGTTCAGTTTAAATTGTTTTTAATAGATTCTTTTTTCGGTGAATGTCCAATAAAACGTATTTCTCTGATTATTATAAATTTTGGAATACTTCACTTTCACCTATTCCTCTTCAGTTATTACGTGGTATGGCAATATGATCTACATTATGCATGCGTGCCCCATGCCAGAGACTAATTCAGACTTGACCACTTCCCATCTCGCAAAGTCCAGTTTCCATATCCACTTATGCAATACATACATTTTGAACGAAGTTTTCCTGACTTCAGCTGGACTACTAAGAGACGTTATCCTAAATACTGTCTGATCCGGTGGCACAAGATAAGGTGAAGGGGGTTCAGCTAACAAATAAATGAAATAACTGCACGGATGGGCCAGTTCACGAGTCGGGGTAGATGCCAACTGCTGGTGAAGGACAGAGCTCAGTATGGCTGTCAGCTTATACACGCACTTTAAGCTGACGTTCTGTCAGCTGTTTTCTTGCCAAGGTCATAGATGTACAAAGTTGTATTACTGAATGTATGGAAGAAGATTCTAGTTTTGCTCAATGTGAGTCACTGAGCCATGTGGTGCAGTGACAAAGACTCTAGGCTTTTGTTCAGATGGTGGTTCAAATGCTGAATGTACATTGCTGGGTGTTGAAACTGCAACAGCATCAAGGCAGTATGCAACAACTGTCAAATTGCACCGTCAGGGCAGTATACAACAAACGCCAAACTGGCACGAAGTGTACTAGAAGCTTGAACACGCAAGTGATTGGCATTTCGGTACACCGAAAAAACTAGGTAAGATGAACGCTTACTGCATTGTGTATGTAGGGATAGATTGTTCAAATGGTTCAAATGGCTCTGAGCACTATGGGACTCAACATCTTAGGTCATAAGTCCCCTAGAACTTAGAACTACTTAAACCTAACTAACCTAAGGATATCACAGACACCCATGCCCGAGGCAGGATTCGAACCTGCGACCGTAGCAGTCCCGCGGTTCCGGACTGCAGCGCCAGAACCGCTAGACCACCGCGGCCGGCGGGGATAGATTGTGCAGGGGGTTTACCATTGAGAATTAATACTTGAATGACGACTGGGACGACTGTGCAGCGCCTCGAGCTGGGAAGGGAAACATCTACCAGCACGTGTCGGATTTCCCTAAATCGCTTCATGCAAATGCCAGAAGGATTCCTCCGAAAGGGTACGGACGATTTCCTTTCCCATCGTTCCCTAATCGGAGCTTGTGCTCCGTCTCTAATGACCTCGTTGTCGACGGAACGTTCAAGACCAATGTCCCCCTACTCCTCTCCTCTCCTCCTATTTTCACGAAGTTCTACTGAAGTAATTTGCATTTATTGTCGCTTAGATCCTTTCTCTTCTTAATCAGAGGAAATCTTTCTCCACCTACACGTTTTCTAACGTAATCCATCATTTAATCAATATGAAACGTTTCCCTCGTTTTCCTGCATCACACATCTTTGAGGCATGACAATAAACATAGAACGAAGTAGGAGGCGCTAGTAAGTCGATTAGCCCGTAGTAAAGCATAACAAGGGTGCTTGGGAAGTAAGAATCCTGGCAAGAAAGGCGTCGTTGTTTTCACAAAATTCTGCAGGATACGTGTAGAGAATCAGTATTCAAGAAAGAATGAGCAAGAATTCCACCACAATAAGGACCTTGAGAATAAGGTATTAGAGTGGAGAACGTTTACAGAAGCACGTGGACATTCGTTTCTTCCCCTCGTCCAATACCCGAAAAGAGTAAGACAGAAAACGTTGATACTGGCACTGACGTGCCCACTGTCCTGTACGGTGTAGACGTAATTTTGTTCGAGGGGCGTTCGATAAGTAATTAACACTTTTTTTTTTTTTTTAAAAAAAAGTAGGTTGATTTTATTCAGGCTGCCGATACCCCATATTATTCCCCACTCTTTGCATACAAAATCGTATTTTTCAACATAGTCTATGTTGAATGCGACAGCCTTACGCAACTTTACTGGGAGAGCCTATATTGGGCCAAACAGATGGAAGTCTTCCGTTAGGCGGCTAGATACGCCAGTGGCCACCCACCTTTGAATTCCCCAACTGGTGGACGTGTGTGTCAGCACTACCAACAGAGCTGTCCAGTGTGTTTGATTATGGTACGTCGACCACCTCGAATGAGAGTGTCCGCACGTTCGAACATTTCAGGAATCACAGCTATGAGTGGCCTGCCGGCACTCGGGAGATCGGAAAGGTTTACGCGACCTTGTTGCGATAATGACAGACGCCTCACCCAACGAGTCACCTTGCTTTTGTTCACTGTCAGGTCTCCATAGACATTCTGAAAGCCCCTATGAATATCTGAAATGCTCCGGTTTCAGCCAAATAAACTCAATGGCAGCTCTCTGCTCGGAATATTCCACGATGTCTCATGCAAATTCCGCATTTTTTCAACCGAAATGGCCCGAGAAAAAATGTGTCGCGTTACTTATTGAACGCCCGTCGTAGATTGTTCATTAATTACATTGAGCGACCTAAAAAATCTCTCACTGACAGCCATGATATCGTTTTTCAGAGAAGCAGAGATGACAACGACTACACGAGTGTACGTCACATCGTAGAAGTAATTTATTTTCCGTGCGACGTCTGCGATGGAAGCAAAACGACGTGAATGAAGTGGAAGTTTGTGCCGCTCCATATTTCCTTCCGGAGATTCCGAGAAGGGAGACCAAAGTTCGTGCTAAGGTCATCATCCTCCGTCAATGGAAACAAACAATAATTCCGGGAAGATGTAAAAGGTCGGCAGAATTTTTATTGCGGGGCGAGATTAATGGAGTGGCGGAAGTTAATTACGGAGATTAATGTGAGTCGGAGGAGGGCGCCTTCCCGGGTATTTGAGCCGATCGCTCAGCGTCGCGGCCTGGCCCTCCGTGCGCACTTTACTAAATAACGAGGGCAGGGCTGGCGGCACGGCGCGGCGCGGCGGTCACGAACACTTCTGCCACCTGTTGCTGGGCGGCCACCAGTTTGCGGCGAGCTGGGCTCCACTGGGGGGCAGCGCATTCCTCGCCCCTTCCCACCAGCTGGCTGGCGGGACGCGGCCACCTCAGCGGCTCATTGTCTCCACTTCGCCAGCGGGGGACCGCAGTCAAAGGGTAATGCGCTCTGAAGAGTAACCCTCCATATTCAGGGTGTCCACCGAGTCCTTTATGCCCCCTGTTGACCTGGACTATAAACATTATCAGAATGACTCTCGGAAAACCGTTTTAGACACTGTTTTCCGAAACTCCTTCACCAAAGAAGACGAAGTAAATATTACTTTTGAATACATTATGGGAGAGGCAGTGATCAATGTCTTACAAATATTTACTATTAAAAACAGTCTTGATCACGATTTATTTATCAAGGTGACCGGTTTCGACCACTACTGTGGTCATCTTCAGACCATTGAGTAGGAACCTCTTTCTGTTGGAGATTCACTACTAATGATTCTCCAACAGAAAGAGGTTCCTACTTAATGGTCTGAAGATGACCACAGTAGTGGTCGAAACCGGTCACCTTGATAAATAAGTCGTGATCAAGACTGTTTTAGAAGTAAATATTCCTGAATTCCAATCAGGAACAACTGCCAAGATGAGAAACATAGAGCCGGCCGCGGTGGTCTCGCGGTTCTAGGCGCTCAGTCCGGAGCCGCGCGACTGCTACGGTTGCAGGTTCGAATCCTGCCTCGGGCATGGATGTGTGTGATGTCCTTAGGTTAGTTAGGTTTAAGTAGTTCTAAGTTCTAGGGACTGATGACCACAGATGTTCAGTCCCATAGTGCTCAGAGCCATTTGAACAATTTGAGAAACATAGAAGTAGATATCCTCGGTGTAACAAAGCAGTTTAAATCACTTAATAAAGGCAAGGCTTCCAGTCCAAATTGTATAACAGTCAGGTTCCTCTCAGAGTTTGCTGATAAAATAGCTCCATATTTATCAATTATATACGACCACTCGCTCACAGAAATATCCGTATCTAAAGACTGGAAAATTGCTCAAGTCACACCAATACCAAAAAAGGGGAAGTAGGAGTAATCCCCTGAATTATAGGCCTATATTACTGACGTCGATTTGCAGTAGGGTTTCAGAACTTATACTGTATTCGTGATTTCATGTCAGAAACGTCACACCTCGTAGTAATGACGGAAAGTTCAAAAATGGCTCTGAGCACTATGGGACTTAACAGCTGTGGTCATCAGTCCCCTAGAACTTAGAACTACTTAAACCTAACTAACTTAAGGACATCACACACATCCGTGCCCGAGGCAGGATTCGAACCTGCGACCGTAGCAGTCGCGCGGTTCCGGACTGCGCGCCTAGAACCGCGAGACCACCGCGGCCAGCATGACGGAAAGTCATCGAGTAAAACAGAAGTAATATCCGGCGTTCCCCAAGGAAGTGTTATAGGCCATATATTGTTCCTGATCTATATTAACGACATAGGAGACAATCTGAGTAGCAGTCTTAGATTGTTTGCAGATGATACTGTCATTTACCGTCTTTTAAAGTCATCAGATGATCAAACGACATGCAAAATGATTTAGATACGATATCTGTGTGGTGCAGTAAGTGGCAATTTACCCTAAATAAGGAAAAGTGTGAAGTTATTCACATGTGTACTAAAAGAAATCAGCTAAATTTCGGTCACGCGGTAAGTCACACAAATCTGAAGGCTGTGATTTCAACTAAATACTTAGGGATTACAATTACAAATAACCTAAATTGGAACGATCACATAGATAATATTGTGGGTAGAGCAAACCAAAGACTGCGTTTCATTGGCAGAACACTTAGAAGGTGCAACAGGTCTACTAAAGAGACTGCTTACATTACACTTGTCCGCCCTATTCTGGAGTATTGCTGTGCGGCGTGGGATCCGCATCAGGTGGGACTGACGGATCAAAAAGTACAAAGAAGGGCTCGTTTTGTATTATTGCGAAATAGGGGACATAGTGTCACAGACATGATACGTGAATTGGAGTGGCAATCATTAAAACAAAAGCGTTTTTCGTTGCGACGGGATCTTCTCATGAAATTTCAATCACCAGTTTTCTCGTCCGATTGCGAAAACATTCTGTTGGCGCCCATCTACATAGGGAGAAATGATCATCACGATAAAATGAGAGAAATCAGGGCTCGCACAGAAAAATTTAAGTGCTCGTTTTTCCATCGTGTCGTTCGAGAGTGGAACGGTAGAGAGACAGTATGAAGGTGGTTCATTGAACCCTCTGTCAGGCACTTTATTGTGAATAGCAGAGTAATCACGTAGATGTAGATGAAAAATGCTCCCATCGTAGCAGAAAAAAAAGGCGAGAATGTCCCGGGTAGAGTAACGGATGTAAAGGACGAGAACTAGCTTTTAGACTTATTTCGCAGCTTCAAAGATATTTAAATCAAAACATCTTGACATATTCGTGCTTTCTTACTTGGTATTACACTGACGGAAAAAATCGCAACACCGAAAAGGAATTGTGCGATATAAATTAAAGCCGGTGGTCGTGTTCCTGCAGATAATATCTATTCAAATTTCTCTCCAGTCGTATAAGAGTGGTGCCAGCAGCGTAACTATGAGGAAGAAAATCAGGTTTGTTTTAAATACACGCTGTAACGGTCGTGGGCGTTAGTTACCGTCGAGAATGGACATGGTGAGTTGATGTTAGTCAAGAATGCCATTAAGGCGACAAAAGCGCCGGTATCAACACCTCAGCGAATTTAAAGAGGGTCGGGTAATGGGGCTACCCCACGCCCGGGTTCCCGGGTTCGATTCCCGGCGGGGTCAGGGATTTTCTCTGCCTCGTGATGGCTGGGTGTTGTGTGCTGTCCTTAGGTTAGTTAGGTTTAAGTAGTTCTAAGTTCTAGGGGACTTATGACCGCAGCAGTTGAGTCCCATAGTGCTCAGAGCCATTTGAACCATTTTTGAATGGGGCTACGAGAAGCTGGATGTTCCTTATGCGATATTGTAGAGCGCCTTGACAGAAACGTAGCCACTGTACGTGATTGCTAGCAGAATTGGTCATGAGATTGTACATGTACAAGAACAATCACAAGAACACCGGACTCCGGACAGCAACGTGGCACTACCGAGAGAGAAGACCAGCGTCTTCGGTGTCCGGCTCTGGCGCGTCGTACTGTATCTGCAGCAGCAATATGAACAGCAGTTGGAACCACAGTGACAGCGAGCCAGACGCCCTGTAGTTGCCAATCTACCGATCCCGAACCACCACCCTTCGGGACTTCAGTGAAGTCAAGCGAGAGCTCATTAGAAGCCAGGGTGGACGTCTGTCGTGTTTTCCAATGAAAACTGTTTCCACCTCGGTGCCAGTGATGGAAGCGTGTTTGTTAGAATCAGGGCAGTTCAGGGCCTGCAACCAACTTGTCTATGTGCTAGACACCTGCACCTGCACCTGGAGTTATGGTTTGGGGTTCGATTTCGTTTGATAGCAGCAGTACACTCGTGGTTATCTCACGTACTCTGAGTGCACATTTTTAATTCAGTCTGCTGATTCGATCTGTTCTGACATTAATGAACAACATTCCAGGGGGTGTTTTCCTACAGAATAACGCTCGCCTACATGTTGCAGCTCAATACGCTCTACAGAGCATCGACATGTCTTGGCCTACTCGATCACAAGAGTGTCCCTGAACTGAAGTGATATCAGGTGTTTCCCAGGGAAGCGTCCTGGGACCTCTGCTGTTCCTGATCTATATAAATGACCTGGGTGACAATCTGAGCAGTTCTCTTAGGTTGTTCGCAGATGATGCTGTAATTTACCGTCTAGTATGCTCATTCGAAGACCAGTATCAGTTGCAAAGCGATTTAGAAAAGATTGCTGTATGGTGTGGCAGGTGGCAGTTGACGCTAAATAACGAAAAGTATGAGGTGATCCACATGAGTTCCAAAAGAAATCCGTTGGAATTCGATTACTCGATAAATATTACAATTCTCAAGGCTGTCAATTCAACTAAGTACCTAGGTGTTAAAATTACGAACAACTTCAACAACTTCAGTTGGAAAGACCACATAGATAATATTGTGGGGAAGGCGAGCCTAAGGTTGCGTTTCATTGGCAGGACACTTAGAAGATGCAACAAGTCCACTAAAGAGACAGCTTACACTACACTTGTTCGTCCTCTGTTGTTAGAATAGTGCTGCGCGGTGTGGGATCCTTACCAGGTGGGATTGACGAAGGACATCGAAAGGGTGCAAAAAAGGGCAGCTCGTTTTGTATTATCACGTAATAGGGGAGAGAGTGTGGCAGATATGATACGCGAGTTGGAATGGAAGTCATTAAAGCAAAGACGTTTTTCGTCGCGGCGAGATCTATTTACGAAATTTCAGTCACCAACTTTCTCTTCCGAATGCGAAAATATTTGTTGAGCCCAACCTACATAGGTAGGAATGATCATCAAAATAAAATAAGAGAAATCAGAGCTCGAACAGAAAGGTTTAGGTGTTCGTTTTTCCCGCCCGCTGTTCGGGAGTGGAATGGTAGGGAGATAGTATGATTGTGGTTCGATGAACCCTCTGCCAAGCACTTAAATGTGAATTGCAGAGTAATCATGTAGATGTAGATGTAGACGTATATTGACCGACCAAGTGCAACAGGCAAGGAAGTCCATCCCACAAACTGACATGTGGCACCTGTACACCACAATGCATGCACATTTTCATGCTTCCATTAAACATTCTGGCGATTACAC